>NC_068359.1:102026383-102326383 GCF_020536995.1 Dreissena polymorpha
CATGTATATCTTACTGAACTTAAATGTTAACGAAGCTTCATGCTAAGATGGAACACCTGCTCGCTGCGTTTAAGATTATCGCTGAATCTTCTGGCGATTAGAAAAAAGACTCGCCTAAAATTCCAATTACTGGTACATCGTGACAGTCGTTTAATTGAGTGACAGTTTTACAGAAACCGTATTATGTGTTCAGTGTGTTACCAAAAAGGCCCGTACCCAGACCCTGGACCCTGCCCCCTTCAGCTCGCTGTCGAGTTAGGATTTTTTTTAATTAATGGGCCACTGCAATTTTTTTCTCATGAAAAGGCCCACAGTTTACTTTCACTCATTACAGCAGAGCCTTTGTGTTGTGTTGTCCCAGATAAACAAGGGGATTAGCGCGATTTTACTCGCCAGTGAAGTTAAGCCCCTATGCAATGTTTTTTTATCGCCTTGTACACACATCCCCGATCAGTCAAGTACCTCTTGCGATCCTGAATGCTTCATCTATCGATGGTTGGTGTAATACGTCTTTTGATTGTCCAAGGAAATAGAATAAGCGAATGGAAGCGAATGATACTGGAGGTCGTAGACCTGTCTGAAAATTGCTGACGTTAATAATTTGTGAAAAACAACTAATAAATGTTGAAGCAATACGAGCGGTGATATGGATAATTGTCAATAATTTGAACCGGCAAGTTCCTTTGTCGAAGTCCAAGGCCCATAACTTCGCCAAAAATCAATGGACCAGAACGAAGCTAAAACTTCATCTGTAAGGCATGTAGGTGGACTCACACACCAAATATCAGGTCAATATCTTAAAGTGTTTTAATAAAAGTCCAGAAAATGAAATGCCGGACGGACGGACATCACGGCTGCTTTTTGCAATCTTACAGGGTGCATAACAATCAGCTCAATGTCTGAAAGAGGTGCGTAAAACCCCCTCCAGGAAGCGGTTATTTTAGAGAAAAATTAAGTCCAAGGCCCGTAACTTCGCCAAAAAATCAAAGAACCGAAACGAATATCCACTGGCTCATGTAGCTAGAATGTGTTTATCTACATTTAGACATACTCTCGGTTCCATATTGTGGCATGCGTTATTTTACATGTTTGGTCCCGATTTCTTAAAATAAGAGAAGCTTGGTTTTATAAACTTAAGCATATTTAATTGATTCATATCACTTTGTTGAACACTATGCTGTCGTAAAACAAGTATTCAAAGTATAAAGTTGCATATAATTTTTAAGGCAAATGTGTAATATGTTTATAAATATTATTTTGCATAGTTTACTTCAAACATGAAAAAAGTTAGGCTTAAACTTTTTCGAGAAATCTGGGCCCGATCACAAGTCGATTTGGGATCACATATCTTATCAAGCGTTTTCTGAATAATTATAACATGTTCTGGATTATCTTCTGATCCTCTAGCTGAATTGTAAATTGTATTTGCTTGCAAAAATGCAACTATGACATTGCAGAGGCCCATGTTAAAAATACAACGTTGGCATTGAAGAGGCCCATGTTAGAAATACAACTCGACATTGAAGAAACCCATGTTTAAAAATACAACTCTGAAATTGAAGAGGCCCATGTTGAAAATGCAACTCTGACATTGAAGAGGCCCATGTTAAAAATACAACGCTGACATTGAAGAGGCCCATGTTAAATATACAACTCTGACATTGAAGAGGCCCATGTTAAAAATACAACTCTGACATTGAAGAGGCCCATGTTAAAAATACAACTCTGACATTGAAGATGCCCATGTTAAAAATACAACTCTGACATTGAAGAGGCCCATGTTAGAAATACAACTCTGACATTGAAGAGGCCCAATTTGATTTGAAGCAACAGAGCGTTATCCATCAGAAGAAGAATATGTCGACTTTCTGTGGAAGGACTTTGTTCAGTTTGTGAACAAGCTTTATTTTATTGCATTCCCACTGGATCGGAAAACTAGATGCCTTAATGTTTCAAAAGTAAAACATATCTTTGTAAATTTATGTAATATCCTACGGAATCCGGATAGTGCCATCTATAATCTCGCCCTTCTTTCATCAAGGGCGACACACGACACATGAAGCGATACACGATATTTTGCGCGACTCACGATATTTTGCGCGATACACGAAGCGACGCGCGAGAATGTACCACGAAATATCGCACTTGTGTAGGTAGCCCAAAAGGCGATATATCGTGGTAAATATCGCGCGTTGCTTCGTGTATCGTGCAAAATATCGTGTGTCGCTTCGTGTATCGCGCAAAATATCATGTGTTGCTTTGAATATCGAGCATATCGTTTTTCGCTTCGTGTGTCGCGCAAAATATCGTGTATCGCTTCGTGTGTCGCCCTTGATGAAAGAAGGGCGAGATTATAGATGCCACTATCCGGATTCCGTAGTATCCACTTAGATAGACTGATAAACAGCTTTATAGTGTATGGCTCCGTTGATCGCCTCCATTCTATATAATCTTTATCTCGCAGGGCATAATGACTCGTGAAGAAGGGCTTAAGAAAATGGCCCAACTTCATCAATGTTATAAAAATGTACACTTTCACGTGGTATCATGTCGGGTATCTTTGATAAGCAACTGTCACTAATGTCTTGTGGAACAATATCAACACAAATGGTAACGTATCCAACGAAGCAAAATGTATGTTGTTACATTGTTGGAAGATTTATACACCCTCTTCCCGTTTGTATCATTGACTATTGATATAGGAATCGTTACGCATTCTTTCCTGCCAAATGAGGAGAAATGTTTCTGGACTATGCCTGTCAAAACCATTCCCGGATAAAATTATTTTTGGTTCTGATATGAATACATGTATATCAATCAAAGAAATCATCAGAAATTCTATTATAAGAGAAATACTTGTTGTCACCCATTACTTTTATTACGGACAACAACTATAAACATAAAATGTTTAAAACTGGGATCACCGCCTTTGAACGGTCAATGAAAATATTGGGTGAGGAAAATGAAAATTACGGAATATCCAGGTATCCTAAACTATGGTTATCCGGATCTACACCAAAATAGGACTTTTGTTTTCCATGGATAAGTATCTTGCATATAAAATGTTGCACAACTATGCTAAAGTACAGAAAAAAAATAAACAATTGTACGACTTATTGGAAAAATAAATACTTTTCGAATTTTAGAATAATGTTTAAAATACTCATGGGCAATTCTATGCAATACGAAACCATAACGAATATTGTCAAACAAGTATTTTATATTTGCAGATCTCAATTGATTGTTTAACTATTGAACATTGCGCAAGTTTTTCGATCGAAAATAAGATATGCTGAACTTGAACAGGGTGATCATGTTACCGATTCTATTCATAGATTTGTTCAACTCCGTGCAAATCAATAGGTGTACAGTTAGGCAGGTTTAAACTAATATTTTTAGTTACAAGAGAGACGATATTGTTTCATCGTTTTAGCTTTACGACAAAGTCATAATGACCGTTACTAAAATAAATCAAAGTAATGGACGTGTTTTTAATGTGTAGATTATTGCATAAAATCTGAAGTTGTTATTTATATTCACACGGAAGTAAAATTTGCTAAGGTAAATACATTTACTATTATTAATCGCACAGATAGTGCAGACATACACGAAACATGGTGCATGACTCGTTTAATATTTAATATTGCCGAATAATGTACATGTGGGATATACAGGAGTCACACTTTTATTAACAACCACCATGCGGAGATATGACTGCTTCTGAGCACAGCTCTGTTATATTCCTGCCGCCATTTAACACCTCGTGAAGATGATCAATTCAAACAATGTTATTTAATATCTTTTGAAGTCCTCATCGTGTATTTTATTATATATATTTGAATGTTTACCATATACAAAATGTTTCAATACTGTATAAAACAACAACACGGATTTGAAGAAAATAACAAAAATTTGCAAACTATAAGTTATTCCAGACGTGAATATATTTAACTTGTACACGCAGTGTCTGTGTCTTAAATGGAAGGTGTCACTGCACTTAGTCTTGTTTTATCAAATGTGATACTTGCGACCCCATTATTCAAACGTGTGTGAAAATAACTGTTCGTGAAACAATGTATTATTTAACTACACCATTTACTGGTAATAAGTGGCTTATTTCCCTCTCAAAGATGCGAACGATTTTCACACTCATAAATATGGTGGATGCTACACTTTTACGGCTTGAAGCACATTTCATTTTGACTCGGTTAACGTTTTAACGAATTTAGACATAAAACAATTGTTTAAATTGGTCAGATGTATTTTGATTACGCGTATAGTTTGGTTAGTTGGTTTTCTTCCTCACCCCACTTCTTAGGGACATCGTTGCGTACTTACTTCTTCACAAAGCAATAGAGACACCTTTTTAATATGTTTGGCAGTTTTGATCAATTGCAAAATAGTATTTGATCTTAAAGTAAAAAGATGTTTATATTATTACATGTTTTACTATATAATGGTTAATTAAATAAGATATAAGATATACAAGTAAATTTGACAGGTAAATATGTACCGTTTAATAAGAGAACGAGCGACTTAAGATAGATATAAGTATGTAGTAATCACTTAAGTAGATGCAAGGCACTATGAATGCAGGGACATCTGCATTAAACGGAATCAAACAGAACCAAGAATAAAATGTTTTTATATAACACTTTCCCACTCAGATGCAAAGTGAATATTGCTATGTGAAACAGCATAAAACCAGAACAGCCTATGAGTAACTCGCAGTATGCTTTATGCTGTTTGCTGTTCATCAGTACATAAGGGTTGGAAATGAAGCTTTAAAAACTTGAATCTAGTAAAAAAAAAGGTCTTTAATTATATTATTTTTTTAGGGACTACAAATGCGTGAAAATACACATCTAAGTGGTAAAGGCGTAACGCAGAACAGTTAATTATCGCAAGCAAAGTTAGAAGATGGGATGTCATAAAGAATGATACATTTTTGTCAAGATATATTCTCATTAATTTTACTTTACATTAACATTGTTAACCATTTTGTATAAAGACTGATGAGCAAACAATCGAATACGTCTGCGCACGCAACTGAATTGCACTCGAAGGAATTACATTGAGCTCGGATCCTGGTATAAATTTCAATGCGAGTTGCATATTGTTACGCGGTTTTAACCCTTTGCATGCTGGGTAATTTGTCATCTGCTAAAATGTCGTCTGCTGAATTTCTAAAATTAGCATTTTCTTCGATTTTTTTCAAAGAATACTATCAGAATAGCAAACAGTTTGGATCCAGATGAGACGCCACGTTCTGTGGCGTCTCATCTGGATCCAAACTGTTTGCAAAGGCCTTCAACATTCGGTTCCAGCACTGTAAGAGTTAAATCCTTCAAACGATTCTTTGACATTATTGCAAACAATACATCCCGAGTCTCATACGGGAGTTTTTAATAATTAAATATTAATTGTGCATTGCATTCATATTGGTTTTTGTTTGAACAGTTCTCTTTCCCAACTGTCAAGATAATTTAACGCTGGCTGCATTTATTAATAACATCGACAAGCTTTAGTGATTTCTAGATGACTAACTTCATGTGTCGGGTAAAATATATATGAGCTTAACGAGACTGTAAGCAGTGTTTTTAAAACAGCAGTGTTTTCTAGCGTTTTCGAGATTCGAGACCTAACCTTTCGAACTTTTATTATTCGTTCATGTGTTTCATGTTTTCATGAATTACAATGTAATGTATTCTTTTGCTTTTTCCGATCAATCTTTTTGCCATTTTCAAAAAATGCACCATAAACAAATGATTATACAAATGTTAAGATCTTGTTTTTTACGTGTATCGTATACACGTATGTTGATGTAAAAATTGCTTATCATTGCTAATAAGTCACCATGACATAAGGAGGATACTTTAACTCTGAATATATAAAATTATAAAAAATAACACATCAAACTACCGTGAATTATGCATATTCTGACTTCGATTAGAAAAATAACTACACACGTGTAATTAAACCCATGTATGCCTCGCGTCTAGAAAAAGACCTTGGCAAACAGCTTAGACCCAAATGAGACGACGCATGATGCGGCGTTATATCAGGGTCTTCGCTGTTCGCTTAAAGGAATTTCTGTAAGAAATATTCTAAATATAAAAATAAATATACTAGACAACCCTAATTTTTGAAATAAATTAATCCAATTTGGAAGGATGGGAGAGTCCACTAGGCATAAATGGGTTACATTAAATTAATTATTAAATTATCAAATCCAATGCAGTGTAACAATATAGAATTGTTTAACCGGTGAGCTTACTAACTTTGACCTTTGCTGAATGAAATATTGTGCAAAAGCTTAAATCTTATGTTGCTTTCGAGATATTGGAGTAATTATGTTAAGATCTCTCCTAATTTGTATTATATTGTATACTGACTTCGAAGAGAATACCTAAAATCATTTACATGGCTTTCATTAAGTTTTAAATGTTTAATAACTTTTCATAAATGGTATTTTATTTTTCAGATTCTTCATTAGATATGCTTTACGCTAGCAGGATCACTAGTGACAATCAAAATGAAAAAACTACAAATTCAGAATGCTCAACTAAACGCAGAAACAAAAGAACGACCATCGCAAACAATACTAAGACACCTTCGATGCCCAACATCGGCAAATGCACGCCATGCCTTGGTGCCTCCTCTACTACGGTCGCTTACGCGAGGCTACCGTTCTCCACCAAGGATTCACTTGCCGCACGAACAATGTCATATATTCTCCCTTCACCGACAACTACCATTTACACACCGATACCCGGTGCAACGCCCTTCAGTATGATGCCAGCGATGGACAATGCCGCATCTAACCAATCATTCTATCAATTCAGAAGGCCGGATGAATATGCAAAACAGTCGATCGTGTGTAACGCAACGTTCGACAAACCGTCTCATATACCTAATTTCATGCCATTCTATTTCATCAATCCAACAACATATCCTTGTCAAACAATCGCCAACTCAATTGGAACGACTTCCCACAGCACATCATATGTTCAGTCAGTATGTCAACTTTCAAGCTCTTCAATACCTCATTTATATACTGCGCCTCTTTTTACGCAAGCCAGTCAACCAGCTTCGACAACACCACAAGTATTATTCGTTACTCCTTCGAATCCCACATCGACCCTTTCTTTGAATTCAAATTTGAGTTCCGTGGTATTTTCGTCCCAGTCGCATGGGAATTACAAATCGTTTCCTGATGCGATAGCATTCCTTGCGACGTCGATGTTAAACAACTATTGCGACACGTCAACTTCTGGTCGAATTGAGGCGATGCACAGCCACATACCTTCCACTACACGTTCCATGAAACCATCGATGCTACAAGCTACGTCTTCAGACCCTGATGTACATGTATCAACAGCATTTGTCAGCGGTGATCCATCAGTGACCAACGTACAGCCATCAATTATTCCAAGACTAATACATTCCGCAAACAGTACAACATCCACAATTATGACGCCTGCTCCATCATTGGTCTCTACTAAATTTCCGATGACGCAAGCAAAGCCAAAATATGTAAACTCAAAGCTCCAAATGAAAGTCGCACATAATTCTCCATTTACTGAATGCTCTAATATAAAATCGGACTTAATTGTTCCATCTCTGCAACAAATTTCTATGGAAGGAAATTTTAAAAATGCAAGTGAAAAAGACTCATCGGACAGAAAGAGAGCTAATCGTATATGCTGTGAAAAGACAGTTCAACCAAACCATTCTACAACTTACAAATATAATCGTGACATTGTCGAATATGCGTTAGCAAGAACACGGACATTAGACGAAAATAGTATTCGTTGTCCAAATTATTTACCAACAAACTTACAAAGCAATAAAATTGGGATAAATGATACAAATAGCGTTCAAAAAAGCAATGATTCATTAAATGACACGGATGATTGCATCAGCAAAACAAACGACAGTCATGCGGGAGAACCAGTGAGTAATCACAATATTTGGACTTCAGTTAACGACAAGAACACCGCCGAGAACATGTCTTGTGAAACTATTGATAAAAAGACATATGAACCACCTGTGGACGATTATCAAAACGGTTCATACACAAGTGAGAAAATTCGAAAAGGTACTACGCAAACTACATGCTTGTCACTAGATAATACCTACACTGCGCCTTTGGATTTATGTACGATACCAAAGACAAGCATTTCTTTTGAGACACACATGAAACAAAACCCACATGATTACATTATAGAATATTACCATGAAAACGACAGTCTAGAGGAATCTGACTTTGAAGACGACGACAGCCAAACAGGTTCAACTCAAGACGAAATCTTCCCAGTTGCTGAACCTTTAAATCTATCAAAAAATACACCACTTGTACCTTCCCAAAACAAATGCAATTTTATGAATCATGAAAAATTTGACAATAGAAAACATTCTTGTCATGAAGAAACTTTAACAGACGACGACCAGGCACATGACAAATCTCGAGTGTCTCCAAAGGATATGTTGGTTAAATTGGATAGCATGAAAGCCCAAAGAGCTTCCAAAATCATGCACGAGCGTATTTCTGATGACGATTCTGAACGGAACAATTATGACGTTAACCCAAGCTGTGCGTTGGAAAGAAAAGATAGAGTATTACGTGGTTACGAAGCGTTGAAATGCGATTCTTACGTAACTATTTGTCAAGACAATTGCATAGTTGACTTCTCTAAAACGGGTTCGAAAGAATCTCTTGTCAACACAAGAACACACAGTTCAGAAATGTTACTTGAGAATATTTCCGATGACGATACTGAACAATGCAATTACCATAATAATTCGAGAGTGAACTTTCTAACAATCGACAGGGCTAAAAGCCCAGATAAAAACGGAATATTTAACACCAACACAATATTACAAGAAAAGTGTACATCAAACGACGATAATAGTCCAGTGAATATCATTAACAACTTCGTCTTAACGGACGCGAATAAAACATCAGACAAAAACAAAGCAAAAAGCGGTGTTCTAATGATGCTCGAAAATATTTCTGACGACGATGATGATACAAAGAATGAAAACATTTCAAACAACGACCAGCTTCAAGCTGCTACTTGCAATGCCATATCAATGACCGATGCAGGTATATGTATGCCAGGGAGCTTTGAAACAAATATGATGGATACTATTATGTCAAAAATGTATCTTCAAAACATCTTGTTGACAACAAATAACGGATTTGTCGTTAGTAGTGTTTCATGTAAAGGTACTGGTATTACACAACCTGTCGCTATACTAATGAACAATGTGTCTCCCCAAAGCACGCTCAAACCGTTATCTGAGACGGAGCAGACAATTACATTATTTTCCTCGTCTACGACAAGGTGCCAACCAGCTATTTCGCTACCGACAGTTCTTAAGGATTACACATCTCAGATAAACCCTTTACTACCATCTGACGCTGCAAGATATGACTGCAACTTGTGTGGTAAATGGTTCATCGGCGAGCAGTCAATCAACGCACACGTTGCCACTCACAAAAAGGCATACAAGTGCAAAGAATGTTGTGCTTCCTTCAACTGGTTGGGCAACCTCCGTGAACACATCAAAGTCGTACACCGGAAGTTAAGACCCTTCCATTGCGGGGTATGCGCGAAATCCTTCTCCAAGAAGTACCATTTGCAGCAGCACATGATAATCCACGCGGGTGACACCCCGTACAGATGCCGTATATGCCGGAAGTCATTCTCGTTCTCTGTTCATTTAAAGCGACATAGTCTGCAGCATCTCCCTGCTGAGAAATTGCACGCGTGTTCTAAATGTTCACATACATTCTCGGACAAAAATAATTTGAAAATGCATTTTCTCAGGCATGGAAAGCCAGAAGCAAATAATGCTTAAATTAGGACAGTGTTATAGTAGAACTTAACTCAAAACTATTTATATTTTATTTTAATATGATTTTAATGTGTTTTAAATTATAACCATTTTGAACTGTGCTGTTCTCAAATTATGATGACTCGATGTGCTTCAATTCAAGCTATGCTTACCAAGTTTAAAGAGACACCGTTCGAATTGGTATCTATTGATTTCAGGGAAATTAAGTTATCGAATACTAAATGTTTTATAAAGCGAAATTGCACTGGGTACATATCCAAAACTGTAAATACTTTTTAGTCAAAACTCGCCAGTTGGTTCTTCAGAATCAGATACACGTACATTTTATTGAAAAGTATAGGTTACAATTGGCTGTTTACTCTTTTAAAACCACATACAAACTCAAAATCAATGAATATTTCGTAAAATTAACCCATAACAAATCAATGTTTTTTATAGCAATAACCTAAATGTAAACGCTTTATGTGGTCTGGTAACATAATTTTTACGAGATAAAAAATGCTCGTTTTTGACGACGCTGCTTCAGCGAAGCAGCTCGTCTAAGTTATCATACCATGAAACAATTCTTCACAATGGCGACCTATGTAAAAGACCGATCCAGTCCAATTGAGTTAGCTAAATTTTCTCAATCGGCATACTGCGCTGATTATCATTGATAAAGGTAAAGACAGCTTGGTTCCCGTCCAATTTCAAATTTATCGAGAGGTTCGGGACAGGAACCAGACAGGAAACTGCCAGGTAGCCCTTCAAACGCTGTTACGGAGGGAAAACCCCAAATGTAGTTATTTTAGATTTGATCGAAAATGTAACCCGCCTCCCAGTTTCGCTGAGTGGGTCAAGTTCCCCACGGGTACTACTTCCCTATGTTTTTTTTCGTACCCAAAATTTTTCGTACTTATTTTTTTTCGTACCCATTTTTTTTTCGTACTCATTTTTTTTTCGTACTCAAATTTTTTTTCGTACCCAAATATTTTTTGGAATATTTTTTTCGAACCCAAAATTTTTGTACACAATTTTGTTCGTGCCCACAATTTTCGTACCCACATACACAATTAAGGTGATGCAGATAAACTTAAATTGTTTCTTTTATATCCATCCTCTTCAAAAGCATCGTCACAGCAGTACTGTCAGAACTTTGATTATTTTGTGTGTGACAATATATTCCACGTGTCCCGCGACGATATCCGAACATTTATAAAAACTACGTCGTGATTCTGACGCTGCACGATGACATATCGCGTTTCTTCATAAAAGTCCGGATATCGTCTCGGAAAATTCACTTGGACTATATTGTGACAAAAAAAACAACAGAAACGAGCCTTTTTTATCTCGTTAAATATAAGTTACCATACCACATCTAGCGTTGTCATGTGACTACAGAGTGGGTCCAGAGCTTATCACATGGTATTGTTTGATCATTTGAACAATTTTCTTAGAATATTTAAGTGACATGCTACGCTCCTAATCAGAAACCACTAGATCGTGTGTTTTCAAATACAATTGGTCATTTGCCATAAACACAGAACATCGTGGTGTTGGTAAGATTTCTCTTCGGCTGGTGGAACTGGAGTTTCACTTTATCAATTTTCAGTTGAGATTTTTTTGTAATCAGTCTTTAAACCGCATGTGGCACCCATGTATCTTGCTCTCACATACAATCACTGCCATCACAAGAAAATCCTACCAGATTTGGTAGGATTTAATTTTTTGGTTAAGTATTATATTATGAAAAGTTAAATAATTTTCATTTTTTTTTGAAAATAGTGTTTAGGTTCAGAATTAAAAAAATAATTACCTAAATTTAAAAAAAGTAAAAAAACAACGGTAAAATTATTGAACCACGTGGCGTGGCTATCATCACATAGTCGGTTATGGAGACAGGGATTTGAACCAGCTATGCTGGTGCCAGTCAAATCTCTGCGCGGAGGTTTCGTTGTACCACAGAGTAATAGTTTGTAGAAGGCCAATTTGCACTATAACCTACCAAGCACGTAACATGTTAACGTTCATATATATCTCACTATAAACTACGGGGCCGCAGGGTAAAGTTCATTTTCCAAACGAAGCTGCAGTGGACGATCATTCGAAATCAACTTTCAATTACAAAATTATTGTAATTTTAATTAAGTCGTGGTGTTTCTAGGGAAATTTAGTGAAATAAAACAACAATTTCTTCGGATTTATACTTGATTAAAAAAGGACTTTTTTAAAAACCTTTTGAGAAAATTAGAGACCGTTTAATTGCATATTTAAAAGATGCACTTTTCTCTTTGAAAAGAAATAACATTATTTTCAAAATAGTATGTCGTACTGCTAGATTTGTCCGGGTTTTGACTACTCATTGGTACAAAAAAACTGAACCGTTTATGACATAGAGCAAATAATAGATAGTCATCGGGCGTTGGTCTACAGTGGTTGTCATAGTTACACACCTCTGTCTTGCGATGAGGGCACACTTACACGTTACAATCCGTATTAATTGTCAGTAATCTTTAATCTCATAATAATGCAAACAATTTGATATAATTGTGTTATATCAGTAACTAGCTATTGCATAAACGCTGTTCGCATAAATTGTCCATTCAGTCGATTGGCTTTCTGAATGTATCAGTTAATAAAAACTGAAACTGTAAACGTTTTTTACGGATACTCTACGAAATCATACATTATTAAAGGTCCTGAAATGATATAAACATATTTTATATTGTGTCGCTTTATTAAGCAATATAACTTTTTATAATTACGCTCAGCTATATAATTATATTGAATGTTGTGGCTATGTTTATAACTTCTTTTTAATCGTTTATATCAGATAATCATGAAATTTAACTACTAACCACGTTTCAATTCGATCAAGTCAGTATATTTTTAGTACAGATAATGAACTTTCGAACTGTTATCGGTACGATATTAGAAGTGAAGAAGCAACCTCCGCGCAGAGATGTGACTGGAACCAGCATACTTGGCAATAATCCATGCCTTAATAACCAACCATGTGATAATTAAGCCGAGACATGTGGTGAAATAATTATCCCGATGTTATTTTGGTTTACTAACGACTCGCCCCCTTAACGACTCGCCCCATAACGACTCGCCCCACTTTTTATAACGACTCGCCCCACTTTTATAACGACTCGCCCCACATAGATAACGACTCGCCCCACATAGATAACGACTCGCCCCATCATTACTTATATGGAAGAATTTTTATTTAATTTCGATTTTATTGTGTTTTAAGTCGGTAAAAACTGGTGGGGTATTGAAAAAATATCTTAAGATTTGGCAAATTAGAAGTTTGATGAAATTTGTTAAAATGCTTTACTTTAACTTTCACCTTTTTCAGGAACTTTCAACAGAAACTGGAATACTGTATCGCATCCTGCATGATATGTTCAAGATTTCTACACCCGGAATTTTATCAACTCTTGCAATTAATATAATGCGTTACCACAGTAACATAACTATGTTTTTGCGTATTTAATATATAACGACTCGTCCCATCATTTTTATTGTTACATTTTTAGCATCATTGTTAAATGTAAACAGTACAGATGAATAGAAAGAGAAATATATAAGAAAAACTTTTTTTGTGTTGATGGTTTATTAGATACTTATGTACTTATATACAACAACAACAACAACAACAACATATAAAAAAAAGAAAGTTACGCAGTGTGTATAATAATATCAATACATTTATATAATAAGAAAAATTTACAAAAAGACAGTAATACATCAGTACCGGGTAATCAATATAATTATATCTTAATATTATCAACATTGAATTTATGAAAATGATTTTATTCAAACGTTTTTTTCATAACAAATTTAAACACTATTTACACAAACAACAACAACAACTATTTGCACAGGTCCGTACATAGCTGAACACAAGTCCAGCAGCTGCGCTGCAAATACAGAGTGCAAAGCGCAGGCATGGTGTTAGTCGAATTATCAATTTAAAATAATGGTATACTATAATCATGTATACATCTTTAAATACTAAACTCCGCAGTGGCACGTATTACTCAATTAAAGTTATAACCATTTAAGTAATTAAACAAATCGTGGAATTAATTGATTTATCACAAATGGTTTCTTGTTTATTTGAAACCATTGCAAATTTTCCGCGGTAATTGTTCACACCTACAAATTAAAAGAACCGCCATTTAATTAGCGTTAAATGTTTATTTGTAACCATTGAAAACTTTCCGCGCTAATTGTTCACACCAAAATTTAAAAGAAACGCCATTTGATTAGCATTTTAAAGTAAAGTTTGTGTGAAAAACACAAAAGGACTGATACGTATTTTTATAGTATGAAAAAGGATTTTTAAAACGTGTGTTGTGTATTCAGATCAACAGGTAATAAATAGGTAGATTTAAGACTATAATGGTAATTTTAAAATTATAAATAAAAAATTATCTTACAGATGAATTGTGTCCGTAAAATTTCTGCAAAAAATAAATTTTGGCAAAGACCTTTTTTCATTTTTCTTACCTTTCAATACCCGTATATATGAAAATATATTTTCCACGAAGCAAGGTATTCACGCTTTCGCGATTATGACACATGTATTGTTGATTGTCATCACCCGCTCGCGGTAATGTACCTGCCAATTATGTTGTTAATTCATCGGTATCCTTTATAACAATAATCCTTAAATTCTTGAGTAATTTAACCATGGGAATATTTAATTGTCGATATGATCTTAGCCTTTGCTTCTTTTTATAAATATAAAGGAAAGTATGACATGAGACAAATGTACCGATACCCAATAGTCTTGCTTTATTATAATATTGTCACTGAACAAAGATGTAAAAAAATCATAAAATAATTATTACTTTTCAGAATATGCCTGCAATAGACGTATATAAGGTCAGGTATAAGGCAAAAAACCGCTGAACGATGGTTATCAAAAATGCCGAACCTTAAATTTATATTATGAATTGATTTCATTTATATTACTATATATAATATAACATTTTATTTTGATATTCGTTATATATGTGGGGCGAGTCGTTATACATGTGGGGCGAGTCGTTATAAAAAGTGGGGCGAGTCGTTATGGGGCGAGTCGTTAAGGGGGCGAGTCGTTACATTACCGTTATTTTAACCTTTTTTTAGTTAATGTAATTTTTTTATCATTATGAACCGAGATTTAAACATTATTCTCAAAATATAAAATAAAATAAAACTACTTTTCATAATATAAATCAATACTTAAACAAAAAATTGTATGGAACGACAACTGTGCGTGGAGATTGGGGAAGAAGCATTGTGTACACACCGGTCTTACTGACAATAACGTAGTGACGTCACCATCTATGTATAGAATGGGGGAAGAAGTACTGAGTTTAGCCAATGCCGATATTGATCATTAGCCGCTTTGTTACATGAAAGCGTCTGACAACTTTGACAGGATGACATTTTGTGAACAAAATGAAAACATAAACATGCTATTTGTGTAATTAACGGAAAATTTTGGTGGCTTTTACTGACATGGCGACAGACCATAAAAAAGCGGTTTCCAAAGTGCCAATGCGGGAAGGTAATCAGCATTTTTCATGTTGATTTTATAAAACTGCACTGATCATGTAAAATCAATAACATCAAATTATGACAAATAGCTGTTTTTTTTTAAGAATTAGTGGCTCATAATTCCCATGCGTTCGTAGATCCGTATCTGTGTTTTCCTGTGACAGTATTTCTGTGTTTTGGTATAGACCGTTCCATAATCGATAAATTGACCGCCGCCATATTGTCAGTCACGTGACTGTCCGCCATTACACTGCTGCTAACTGGTGCGAGACTGCGATTCCAAAAGCCAAAAACGTAGAGAATACCCGCTTAACCGTTGTCGGATAAATAAATTACTTAATGAATTAATGTGAGGCGATTATCACATTTTTGTTGTTTAAATGATTGTTTGAAGTTGAGATTGATTGTTACAAATAAAATGTTTAAAATGCTTTCGTGTATTTGTTTTTTTATATCTGTAATCAAGTGGTAATCATCGGCGAAATATTTGCCAGTTCAGTCGCTCATACTATGTCTTTGATTAGACTTGTTACTTTTAACGTTTCACAAACAATTCACGCATGTATTGTTGTGTTGATTTTAATAGCCGCAACATCAAGCAATTTATATTTTAATTAATACTTATTAAAGATTCTCGCGCAATTAATTGCCGCTAATTGTTTGTAATTGGTCTCATGTGGTAAAAATCTACATTCCAAAATCATAACATATTATATTAAGTGTGATATGTTTGATACGCCTTCCTTTATTTTTCTTGTTCTAACTGATATCAAAGATAAAAAATTGTGGTTTGGATTTATATTTATTTTTTTTGTGATGGAATTTTGTCACGTTAAAAAACGAGCTTTTTATCGTGAGAGAGTGATATTGATCTTGACGATATTTTATGTGATTATTCGAAAGATGAAGAGAATGTGATCTATGTGATATATCTATATTTTCATCTGTGAATCATTTAACAGCTATAAAGCTAAAAAATACTAAACAATGTATTTTATAGGTCTTTGAAGTAACGCAAAACATATGGATAACGACACCAAATGTTTAGTCAATTAATCCACACAAAAAAACTCCGAAAAAAACACCTAAATAATATTTCAATAATATATTATTAAGCGCCAAACGAATTTATTAATACATTTATTTGCAACTTTAAAAACGCGGCATAAGCATCAAATTAAAGATTATCTGAAGACTGAAAGGCCGACAATTTGACACAACAAAGAGCTCTATGCATAAGCCGTAATATTTTTTTGCAGAAAAGCTTCAATAAATTACAATAGTAATACATCTAATTATGAAAATATAATTATGAATGGCATGAGTACGTTAGTGTGATAAACACGTGAGTAATAGAAAGTATAAGGGGTGCATTGAAAATAAACGTACTACAAAGCCCTATTAAAAGCGAAGTGCATGACAGTATTAACATGTAATTTTAATTTGATGGGTTTTGTACAGAGAATGACGCTATTGAGGAATATTAACATACAACTGAAAAACACAACTTTACATGATGCAATTTAAACTGTGTATTCATGTATATTGAAAACTCGTTACTAGTGAGTATGAGTGGCAAATATCTAACATTTTAACACACATATATCTATATTAATATTTTTTTAAACATTATTTACCCCCGTTCGTGTCAAATGTAATTTCTTGTTTTTATGATGTCGTTCGTGCATTGTCGTAACATTAAATCTTCATACGAAATGACGTGGTTTTAATTAACCGATACCCGCTAAATACGTTAAATGTTATGTTTTTAGGTAAATTTTATAATTATCAAATACCTTTTTTCATAAATTAAACCAGGGATTAAACGGGCTAGTATCTTTACGGTGTACAATTTCTGATATTCTATATTGGACATAACTTTTAATTTGTACAATATGTAACATATCTAATGAACGCAACTGTTAAGTATGTCGGAGGTAAAATATTAAACCAAATGACTGCTTAATACTACCAGAAAGAGAAGACATGGTGGCATCATCAATTGTGTTTAATGACCAGACTGTCATCTGCCACCCAGTGTGGTTTATGACACCCTGGGATGACGCCATGTTGTTAGTTAAGTCTGGATAATATCTGATCAAAACGAGATAATCGGATTATGCAGAACAAACGGGCAATTCAACACTGGAATGCAAAGGATTACGCGATTTTAAGATTGATGCATATAATCAAATGATAAATATTGCATTTAGTTTAATTAAATGTTTTTTTTAATGTGTCAACGTGTTTATTTTCCTAGACAAATACCTAAAAAATGCACGTTTTTCAAACATTTTTCTGTTATAACACTAGCTTAACATCTCCTCTAGCAGAAAAAACTTTATTTCATACAATTTGCATGACAAACAAACAAGTTTTACAAAAAGAAAGAAATTCACCCGTTGAATAATCGGTGCTATCTTATATATGTTACCGGTTGTTTGGCAGTAGTGTAATGGCGGACGCGGAGAGTATTCAGGGGAGATAATTGGGTAATTACTAAATTATGGAACGGTCTATACAAGTATATGTGGGGGGAATAATAGGCATACATATTTCATTAGTAAAACTGAATAAACTTGGTTATGTAGACCATACTGGCCTGGGTTCACTACATACACTTATTCTATATCCTCAAATTACCTTGTATCAAGTAAGGAAACAAGTAAAATAATTTCTATATTAATTAAAAAACAATGCTGAATAAATGATTTGCCGTCTAAGATTAATTTAGTTTCCATTAAATCCATGTCACAATTGTTTATTTAAGGTGTGTTTAACCACTTAAAAAATCACATCCACTTAACACCCACTAAACACGTTGTTTACCTGGTATAGAGACATCACATGCAAAAAGTAAAAGTACTCAATTGCAATAGGCACTAGACCAACAAAACTTCAAATATTTGATTCAATAAACACATTTATACAAACTGTAACAGAAATTAAACTTGTTTATTGCTTCTATTTAAAATTTAACAAGTTTCTGTTTTATCAGCGGCTTCACAACATCAGGAAACAAGAGGCCCATGAGGGCCTGAATCGCTCTACTGCTATAAACACTGTGCAAGTTTGGAAAGAATAAGATGGAAACTGTGTACTTAATCGCGCAAACAAGGATAATTTTCTCAAATTCAAGGGGAGATTTATGTGTACTTATTTCTCCGATACTGATCATATTCAATAGGGTTCAAGTCCTCATTGATATAAAGATACTGTGCAAATTTGGAAATAATTGGATGAAAACTGTGGAATAAATTGCGTTAACAAGCGGGATTTCAAAATGTTCTCATATTCAAGGGGAAGTAATTCTGGACTTATTGCTTTGATATTGCTCTTTTTAAACAAGGGCTGTTTGTAAAACATGCCCCATATGGGCTGTCAGTTGTAGTGGCAGCATTGTGTTAATACCTTTTTTGTCACTGTGACCTTGACCTTTGACCTAGTGACGTGAAAATCAATAAGGGTCATCTGCCAGTCATGATCAATGTAACTACCTATACAGTTTCATGACCCTAGGCCTTATTATTCTTGAGTTATCATCCGGAAACCATTTTACTGTTTGAGTCACTGTAACCTTGACCTTTGACCTGAAAATTATTAGGGGTCATATACCAGTCATGATCAATATACCTATGAAGTTTCATGATCCTAGGCGTAAGCATTCTTGAGTTATCATCCGGAAACCATTTTATTGTTTTGAGTCACTGTGAACTTTACCTTTGACCTAGTGACCTGAAAATCAATAGGGGTCATCTGCCAGTCATGATCAATGTAACTATGAAGTTTCATGATCCTAGGCCTAAGCATTCTTGAGTTATATGGTTCGAGTCCTCATTAATATAAAGACACCAAAGAAGTTTGAAAAGAATCGGATGAAAACTGTGGACTTTATCGGACAAACAAGAAAAGGTAACCATTTTACTTTTTCTTGTCACTTTGAACTAGTGACCCGAAAAACGATAGGGGTCATCAGCCAGTCATGATCAATGTACCTATGAAGTTTCATGATCCTAGGCCTAAGCATTCTTGAGTTAACATCTGGAAACCATTTTACTATTTCGAGTCACTGTGACCTTGACCTTTGACCCAGTGACCTGAAAATCAATAGAGTTTGGGTCCTCATTAATATAAAGACACTGAACAAGTTTGAAAGAATCGGATGAAAACTGTGGACTTTATCGGATAAACAAGAAAAAGTAACCATTTTACTATTTCGAGTCACTGTGACCTTTGACCTAGTGACCTAAATGAAAAGGGGTCATCAGCCATTCATAATCAATGTACCTATGAAGTTTCATGATCCTAGGCCTAAGCATTCTTGAGGTATCATCTGGAAACCATTTTACTATTTCCAGTCACTGTGACCTTGACCTTTGACCCAGTGACCTGAAAATCAATCGGGTTTGAGTCCTCATAATATAAAGACACTGAACAAGTTTGGAAAGAATCGGATGAAAACTGTGGACTTTATTTGATAAACAAGAAACGTCTAACGCATGCACACACACACACACACACACAGACACCATGCCATCCCATAAGCTCTTCTGCCTTTGGCAGTAGAGCTAAAAAGCCTGGACTTAAAACTCTATTTGAACAATACATAAACAAGGTGCAGGATCACATGACTTTATGCAATTCACAAACAGATGTTAATGGATGTAAACACCCCGGTAAGTGGTGCTTTTTTTTCAAATAACTTTTTAAAACAATTTTTCTGAAGAATTTCAACTAGTGCATAACAAACAGTTTTTATGTGGCTAAGGACAATGTGAAAAACATTAGAATTACTTTATTTAATAAGCGTGTGTTCTTGTTAAAAAATTTGATATGTACAACATTTATATACCAGGCTGCATGTATGCTGCACGCAAAATAAAATTTTGGCATTGATTTCAGACGTATTCAATAATATGTTCTTAAATCTTAAGATATTAATGTATGTATACAAACTGCAAGACTAAGACTGTCTTTTAAGGTTTTTTTCAAACATATTTCAATAACTTGGGATATGTGCAAAAATAAAGTCCTTAATGGTGTGATTCTGTCCAGCCAGTGCGTAAACCCCTGTGAACCCTATTGATCTTGCACTCTGATCAAGGAGGAAACATTTGATAAGAACGTATCGAGTTATGATGAATTACAATATTTCCTGTTTTCCGAACATTTTTTATCAGCAAAACGATGGTGACTGTGAAAACATATTCCGTAACGAACTGCATCCTATGCGAATGTTCTATCAACCGATTTCACGCAATCTCCTGACATACCCATGACTCAACCAGCATTTTCCATAGTCATCATGTTTAAAGAGTCATCATTTGTGCTGATACGCAAATACTTTTGGTTAAAATGCATACATAAAATATTTTTGGGGCACCTAAAGCTCAATAGTACATGTATATATTGGGCCATGCTCTGTGAAAAAAGGGTTTAATGCATGTGCGTAGAGTGTCCTTCCAGATTAGCCTCAGGGTTCTCTCTGGGCTTTAAAAAGTTGTTGCCACTTACTTTCGCCACACTGGGGCTGCATTTGGGCAATGAAGATCATGTTATTATAATACAAAAGAAAACTGAGCATTTTACAGTATTTTTATGTCCCCCACTATAGTAGTGGGGGACATATTGTTTTTGCCCTGTCTGTTGGTCTGTTGGTTGGTCTGTTGGTTGGTTGGTTTGCGCCAACTTTAACATTTGCAATAACTTTTACAATAATGAAGATAGGAACTTGATATTTGGCATGCACAGCTGTTAGCTATTATTTACTAACAGACATATCTGCCCATTTGCCATGTTCCCTCCCTTGAAACTACAGTAACAGTCGTATCCCATTAAAAAGTTATCACTAGCTCGCTGTGTGTGTGCTTAAACCCTGCTCTTCAATCCACTTAAGTTAGCTACTGCCTCTGAAGATAAATAAAAGGCCAACTTTAATAAATTATTGTTTCATTGTTTACATAATGACTAAAGTTTGGGGATTCATTGCACTGTAAAGCTTATTTTGTGCTTGTGGTTACTAATTTAACTGGAATGAATATGAGTCGTGTTATAAGAAAACTGGGCTTAATTCATGTGCGTAAAGTGTTATCCCAGATTAGCCTGTGCAGTCCACACAGGCTAATCAGGGATGACACTTTCCTTCTAAACTTGATTTTCAGTAAGGAGGGACTTCCTTTAAACTAAAAATAACATAAAAGCGGAAAGTGTCGTCCCTGATTAGCCTGTTCCGACTGCACAGGCTAATCTGGGATGACACTTTGTGCACATGCATTAAGCCCAGTTTTCTCAGAATACGGCCCATATGAACATCTGTCTGTATTCCCTGTAATAGACAGCCTCTAACATCATGATGATTAACATTCACTTTTAGCATCAATAATGTTTCTGCAATCATATGATCTTAAAGCGTTATATTTAGTTTTCATTATTGCATAGTTTTCCTTTTCATAGTATTATCAGATCAGGGTAAAAACTGGCCACATCTTTGGGTCATAACCCTTTGCATGCTGGGAAATTTGTCGTCTGCTAAAATGTTGTCTGCTGAATTTTCAATTTTTTTTTCAAAGGATACTATCAGAATAGCAAACAGTTTGGATCCTGATGAGACGCCATGTTCTGTGGCATCTCATCTGGATCCAAACTGTTTGCAAAGGCCTTTAAAATTCAGTTCCAGCGCTGAAAGGGTTATTGATGTTTGCATGGCATAATGGATATGGTGTCCAACTAGCGACCAGAAGGTCATGGATTCAATCCCAACTGAGGGAGCATTCTTTAGATCTCCCCCATAGACACCAAGCACTGGTTCCTAGTTCCAGGAACATACTCGAGAGCTTTTCGAAAATAAGCCTTAGGCTTTCTATGCAATCAATCTAAAATAAATAGGTTTAAACTTAACTAAAAGTCCCAGAGATTCAATATTTGGAATGCAATATCTTATTTTCCTCTACAAGTGTTGTTTTATGCCCCCAACGGGCGGCATATAGTTTTCGCACTGTTGGTAGGTCGGTCAGTCTGTACTGTCCGTCCGTCACACTTTTCGTGTCCGCTCTCTAATTCAAGTAGTTCTCATCCGATCTTCACCAAACTTGGTCAGACGTTGTATCTAGATAATGTTTAGGCCAAGTTCGAACATGGGTCAAGCCGGGCCCAAAAGTAGGTCACGGGGTCACTTAGTGCTTTTCAAACATTCAGCATGGTGTCTGCTCTCTTATTCAAGTAGTTTTCATCCGATCTTCCCCAAACTTGGTCAGAAGTTGTATCTAGATAATTTCTACGCCAAGTAAAAAATAGGCCATGCCGGGCCAAAAACTAGGCCACGGGGTCACATAGTGCGTTTTAAACATTCAGCATGGTGTCCACTCTCTAATTCAAGTAGTTTTCATCCGATCTTTACCAAACTTGGTCACAAGTTTCATCTAGGCCAAGTTCGAACATGGGCCATGCCGAGCCAAAAACTAGGTCACGGGCTCAAAAACTAGGTAAGGGGTCACTTAGTGCGTTTTAAACATTCAGCATGGTGTCCACTCTCTAATTCAAGTAGTTTTCATCCGATCTTCACCAAACTTGATCACAAGTTGTATCTAGATAATCTCCAGGCCAAGTTCGAAGGTGGGCCATGCCAGGCCAAAAACTAGGTCACTTAGTGTGTTTTAAACATTCAGCATGGTGTCGGGTCAAGTAATTTTCGATTGATCTTCACTAAAAATGCTAAGAATTAGCAGAAAAAACATCTAAAAACTGCAGCAGATGACATATGTAACAAACAACAAAATTTAAATATTGAACAACTGTTATGCAGCAAACTTATAGTTTAATAAAATAAAAGGGATGTATATCTAAAAACATTTACAGTTATACTTTTATGTACAGTGACAAAGTTACAGAGGGGGCACATTTCTTGTTTAATCTATAATTTTACCAGGTATATAATTCTGCATTACTTACAAAGATTTTTGTTTAGTGTAAATATGCATTGAATTTGAAACACAAAATAAAGCATATTAGATATAGATTTTTCATGGGCATGGATCAGTTGTTCTGGGTTTGTTTGATAGGATTTTCCGGAATCTTGCCACTAAATTTTTATGCTTCCCCAAAATGTATTTGGGGGAGCATATAGTCGCTGCTTTGTCTGTCCGTGTGTGCGTCTGTCTGTCTGTCCGTCCATGCACAATTTTTGTTATGCTAATTCTCAGCAACTAATGACCGGAATTCAATGAAACTTTATGGGAAGCTTCACTACCAAGAGGAGATGTGCATATTATCAGCAGGTTTTGGTCGGATGATTTTTCACACAGTTATGGCCCTTTGAAATTTTCCATTAACTGTACATATAGTGCAATTCTTCTCCCCCCAACTACTAGATGTTTCCTTTTATCTGAATATTTAGTGCAATATTGTGACAAAAAAAAACTCTGGGGAGCATCACCCTGCTACATCACTCGTCTACGACGGATTCTTGTTTTACTTTTATACTACATATTTTTTCCTGGTTGTTGAATAATTTATAAATTCATTAATTAACGCACTGAAACTCTCCAAACAGAGCAAAAAAGGCTTCTTATATTAAAACGGCTAACTTTTTTGCAAACTTGTTCCCTCTAAAAAACAACTCACTGTCCTTAAGCCAATATGTATTTGAGTATTGCCTAATTGTTTCAACATATTTCAGCTACACCATAAACTATAAACACATGTGATTCTGCATAAAAACTGTGGAACCAGACTTCTTGTTTTTTATTACTGTCTAGGATATTGACCTTGTAACATGTTGTTATTTTTCCTTATTTCTTTGGCACTATAAAGTTTTTCTTACTAGCCAACATTCTGATGTTAGCAAAAACACCTACTTTTTAGCTCACCTGATTGCTCACAGCTTTTGTGACGGGTCTTTGTCCATCGTATGTCCGTCCATCTGTCCGTTAACAGTTGCTCGTAAACACTCTAGAAGCCACATTTCTTGTCCCATCTTCATGAAACTTAGTCAGAATCTTTGTCCCAATGAAATCTCAGCTGAATTTGAAACTGGGTTGTGCCGGGTTAAAAACTAAGTCACTAGGTTAAAAAAAAAGAAAAACCTTATAAACACTGTAGAAGTCACATTTCATGCCCAATCTCCATGTAACTTTGTCAAAACGTTTGTCTTAATGATATCTTGTTTGAGTTCAAAAGTGGTTCTGATCCGTTGAAAAACATGGGCGCCAGTGGGCGGGGCAGTTTTCCTTATTTGGCTATAGAGAAACCTTGTAAACACTCTAGAAGTCACAATTTTGCCCAATCATCATGAAAGTTGGTCAAAACATTGGTTCAATTGATGTCTCGGATGAGTTCGAAAATGGTCGAAATCGGTAAAAAAACATGGCCGCCAGTGGGCGGGGCATTTTTCCCTATATGTATATAGTGGCAGTTTTCCCTATTTGGCTATAGAGAAACCTTGTAAACACTCTTGAAGTCACAATTTTTGCCCAATCATCAGGAAAGTTGGTCAAAACATTGGTTTTATTGATATCTCGGACGAGTTTGAAAATGGTCGGGATCGGTGAAAATATATGGCCGCCAGTGGCAGGGGCATTTTTCTCTATATGTATATAGTGAAAACATGTGAACACAGTAGAAGTCACATTTTTGGCCCAATTTTCATGAAATTTGCTCAGAACATTTGTTTCCTTGATACGAGAGTTGAGTTAAAAAATGGTTCTGGTCAGTTGAATAACATGGCTGCTGGGAGGGGGGCAGTTTTCTCATTATGGTCCCCCCCTTTCGAAGAAGAGGGGGTATATTGTTTTGCTCATGTCGGTCCGTCCGTCCACCAGATGGTTTCCGGTTGATAACTCAAGAGCGCTTATGCCAAGGATCATGAAACTTCATAGGTACATTGATCATGACTGGCAGATGACCCCTATTGATTTTCAGGTCACTAGGTCAAAGATCAAGGTCACAATGACCCGAAATAGTAAAATGGTTTCCGGATGATAACTCAAGAACTCTTATGCCTAGGATCATGAAACTTCATAGATACATTGATCATGACTCGCAGATGACCCCTATTGATTTTCAGGTCACTAGGTCAAAGGTCAAGGTCACGGAAACCCAAAGCAGTAAAATGGTTTCTGGATGATGACTCAAGAACACTTATGCCTAGGATCATGAAACTTCATAGATACATTGATTCTGACTCGCAGATGACCCCTATTGATTTTCAGGTCACTAGGTCAAAGGTCAAGGTCACAATGACCCGAAATAGTAAGATGGTTTCCGGATGATAACTCAAGAACGCTTAGGCCTAGGATCATGAATCTTCATAGGTACATTGATCATGACTGGCAGATGACCCCTATTGATTTTCAGGTCACTAGGTCAAAGATCAAGGTCATAATGACCCGAAATAGTAAAATGGTTTCCGGATGATAACTCAAGAACTCTTATGCCTAGGATCATGAAACTTCATAGGTACATTGATCATGACTTGAAGATGACCCCTATTGATTTTCAGGTCACTAGGTCAAAGGTCAAGGTCACGGTGACCCGAAATAGTAAAATGGTTTCCAGATGAAAACTCAAGAACACTTATGCCTAGGATCATGAAACTTCATAGGTACATTGATCATGACTGGCAGATGACCCCTATTGATTTTCAGGTCACTAGGTCAAAGATCAAGGTCACAATGACCCGAAATAGTAAAATGGTTTCCGGATGATAACTCAAGAACTCTTATGCCTAGGATCATGAAACTTCATAGATACATTGATCATGACTCGCAGATGACCCCTATTGATTTTCAGGTCACTAGGTCAAAGGTCAAGGTCACGGAAACCCAAAGCAGTAAAATGGTTTCCGGATGATGACTCAAGAACACTTATGCCTAGGATCATGAAACTTCATAGATACATTGATTCTGACTCGCAGATGACCCCTATTGATTTTCAGGTCACTAGGTCAAAGGTCAAGGTCACAATGACCCGAAATAGTAAGATGGTTTCCGGATGATAACTCAAGAACGCTTAGGCCTAGGATCATGAATCTTCATAGGTACATTGATCATGACTGGCAGATGACCCCTATTGATTTTCAGGTCACTAGGTCAAAGATCAAGGTCACAATGACCCGAAATAGTAAAATGGTTTCCGGATGATAACTCAAGAACTCTTATGCCTAGGATCATGAATCTTCATAGGTACATTGATCATGACTTGTAGATGACCCCTATTGATTTTCAGGTCACAAGGTCAAAGGTCAAGGTCACGGTGACCCGAAATAGTAAAATGGTTTCCAGATGAAAACTCAAGAACGCTTATGCCTTAGGATCATGAAACTTCATAGGTACATTGATCATGACTTGAAGATGACCCCTATTGATTTTCAGGTCACTAGGTCAAAGGTCAAGGTCACGGTGACCTGAAATAGTTAAATGGTTTCTGGATGATAACTCAAGAACGCTTATGCCTAGGATCATGAAACTTCATAGGTACAATGATCATGACTCGCAGATGACCCCTATTGATTTTCAGGTCACTAGGTCAAAGGTCAAGGTCACGGTGACCTGAAATAGTAAAATGGTTTCTGGATGATAACTCTAGAACGCTTATGCCTAGATTCATCAAACTTCATAGGTATATTGATCATGACTCGCAGATGACCCCTATTGATTATCAGGTCACTAGGTCAAAGGTCAAGGTCACAGTGCCAAAAAAACGTATTCACACAATGGCTGTCAAGGTCACGGTGACTCAACTTAGGAAATGGTTTCCGAATGATAACTCAAGAATGCTTACGCCTAGGATCATGAAACTTCATAGGTACATTGATCATGACTCATGAGATGAAATAATGCTGAAACTTGACCAGGATGTTTGTCTTGACAATATCTAGGTCAAGTTTGACAATTTGGGAAAGATTGAATGAACTGACTCCTCTCAGGTGAGCAAACTAGGGCCATCTTGGCCCTCTTTTTAGGAATATCACCCTCCAGAGGATAGACTTTATCCTTTATGTCAGATATTTGCAGAAATGGTAATATGTATTTACCACTTTTGAACTCAGAAGCAATTCAGTGAAAGTGGCTTTGTGCAAACAGCATAAAACCAAAACAGCCTGCGAGTATCATCAGTATCTAAGGGTTGGCAATGAAGCCTTAAAAAATGAATATATTCAGAAAAGTCTTTAATAAAATGAATTTTTTTAGGGACTACAAAAGCGTCAAAATACGTATCTAAGTGGTAAAGGATTTAAGGGATTCCAGTTTTATGAAAATTTGATCATAATTCGATCAGAAGTTGCTCGTTCATGTTCGTGAACTTGCTCACTGAGAAATGCTGCTCAAGCTTTTTCACAAGTTGCTCAATCCGATTTTCCAAAAATGGGAGGAGCTTGAACTTTAGGAGATTGATTTAGTCGGACTGCAGGTCATACGTTAAGGTCACAAGGGCTTTTAACATAAAAATGATTTGTTAATTGAATGTTTTGTATGCAAAATGATATTTTGAGAATGCTTGCTTTTTTGTAATCCTTAAGTTTGTATGCCTGGAATAAAAACAGTTTCAACGCAATGCATTAGAATAGCGCCATGATAAATAAGTAAGCTGGTAAGTCTTTTAGAAGGACCAAATTGATATTGAGGTCAAGAGATCAGAGGTCAAAGTCATATGCAAATGAAATATTGAACAAACATAATAACAATTGCACATATTGACTAAAAGGTTGTAAGTTCGGAGAGGGGAAGCGATGTTGCATGCTTGTTCATTTTTTACAGACATTTCTTGTTAAGAAGACTGTAACGCAAAAACAAGATATAGAAGATTGTTACTTTGTATTGGTCTAACTGTCTAGTTGTGAATACCAACCTCAATCAGAAATGGTTGATAGCCTATAAAGAGTTTTTACACACACATTTATCCAAATGCATCTTACATTCACATTGAAAACATTCCAGTACTTACTTTGCCAGTTTATGCACAGAAGCATGCATACATTTTACACAAAATGTCTTTTCCAGTGAAAGGGTCAAAGAGCTTAGAAAATTCCCATGATTTTCTCTGCAGACATCATGCCTCCTCCCACACTTTCCGAGTGAATAAGGAAGTGGGGTGGTGAGGGGTTACATATTTTTCCTTGCTGGTCTTGTCATATCAGTTTGATTTGTGAATTGCTTGCATGTTAACATGAAAGGTAAAACTGCAACAGTGATAAAAATTGAATGTTAAATTATGCTCTGCATATTGCGATGCATTTTTTGTCCATCACCAGAGTTACGTCCCTTATCTGTTAAGAAAAAGAAAGAAAAGCGTTAGTCTTGTGTGTTTTGAAAAATATAATTGCTAGAGCGAAACTTCATGAAACGTTATTGACATATTCCTGAACATTGGAACTTGAACAACTAGGTATATTTATTGCATAGGTTTTGTGAATATATCAGGCAACAATGCCCCATAGGGACACATATCTGTTTTTATGAAAATGCTCATTGTCCTTGCCTCAAAAACAACGTTTGCATGTTCAGCTGCAATATAAAATTAAAAAGTCTTGAAAAAGGAATTTTTTTGGTCAGAGTTTTGAAAATTTAACATATATTTAACTTTGTATTAAATATATATCCTAGCATCAGTTATAATCTGTACAAAAGTTAATTTAGTTTATTTTGAAATACTAAAATCAGTCCTGTTATTTATCCCCATTTAGAAATTAAATTCATGTTATTATGTTGTAACACAAGTTTATCAAATTTATTCAAAGAGCTCCCTATAAAATGATGTTGATTTCTAAACAAGACTATAATATACCATGCAAAACAATAAATGGCCCCAATCACTTCCAGTATGCCTTTATAATACAGTGTTTTCCCCGCAGTGTTCTGAAGGGCCCTCCGACTGTTTGCTCTCCTCTCTCACCAATTAAGTAGCGACGGCGCTGCATGCATTTTATTATGATTATTGATTAATATGAAACAGCTCTTGTAGCAAAATGTGTAGCCTTCTCTCTGTCCTTCTTTGAGTCTCATCAGAAAATTGGATGAACAAGTTTCAGCAATGCGTAAGATGGACTGCTATTTAGGCCCATCACCGCTATTATATCTTGTTGAAGCGTGAAAATTCAATCAAGTAGGCTTCTACCGCTGTCATGTTGTATCACATCTGATTTGACCTATTTGTAATCATAACGATCTAGTGGAAGTATTTCATTCATTCTTTGATACAATCTATCTCCCTTTTGGTAGTCATGATTCACCCTTAAATTAAAGGACAAATTTATCGTATATTCATTGGTATTTTGGTTCCATGTTATTCAGCTGTATCTTCACAGTTTGTTTATAGGGTCACCCCTAATGACTCAGGGAACATTGAGATTACTTTTTTAGTGTCATTGTGAATTAGAATTTATCTGACGAGTTGAAGAAAGGTTTACACTTTGCATGTCAGATAATTTCAAGCTACACAATGACATTAACATGAACATGTATTCTATTTATCATATAATATTTGTTAAATTAATTTGTTCACGATGCAATCAAAATAGTAGTCTTTAATTGCTCAAAACAATGGCCAAGAACATATTAATTTAACTTAAACCTACCTTACATAGCAATATTTAAATTGTTTGTGATCTTTCTTATTTACGCCACTCGAAATAGTCCCTAAGAATTCCATGCTATTGCAAGCAGAGTAACAAGACACAATATCGCTATTTGCCTCAATTCAATTTTGATCAACATTCCAAATGTTACACACTCAAATAGAACACAAACGGTTTTGTTCAAACTTAAATTATTTCTACCACTGCAAAATAGCAAAACACCAAAAATGGCTGCCATTTTAAACTTAAAAAAGTGTACCCTTACGTCAAGCATGAATCAGCATTTATTCCTGCTAATATTTTTAATGTTTTATTTTGTTTTCTTCCATGAATAGTTGAAATTCTGCACACAACATAAAAGATGAATTTGTTCATCCCCATCAATCTTTTCCATTTTTTAAAGTACCTTATGTTAGCATCAATCTGATTACAAAGGAACAACTTACTCTTAAAAAAAAATACATTTTTTAAATTCAACAGCCATTTCCTTCAAAAAGTAAAGGAACAATTCTCTCACTGACACTCTTCTCAATCCATCAATTCTTAAACAAAAGATTGCATAATGAGAGCACATTCTACATTTTAAATAAATAAAAAATGCAGTCTCCCTGGTTTCAGTCTAGTTGTATATAAAATAATATATATTCAAACACTGTTATTCAAATTGTATTATAATAATCCAGTGTTAACACTTATAATGGTTATAATCAATAATACGGCTACGTTTTAAAATGATGTAATTCCTGTCCTAGACCTGAATGGTGCAATCAAGTGATTTAGTCAGCAGTGAAGGGAAATAAGTTAACCGTCAAAAGTCTTGCTGTTGATGTTTTGTTTAACAATTGTTAATTTATTTCACCCCAAAAGCCACAGTTATCACTCAGTCTTGATGAAGCATTGTTAGAAGGTTTATCTTGACAATATAAAGGCCATATTTATACGTTAGTCAAGTTGGGTAAAAAACTTAACTTTAAGTATTGAAATTAGTTGAGCTGTTAAGGGACATCATGGCCTTCTAAAAATGGGAGATAAGTTCGTCAGACTAGGAAAAGGATTCTAGGAGCCCATATTAAAACACTGCATATGTATATAAAAGATTCCTAACCTTAAGAAATACTAAGTTACATTTTAGTGTTTGATTGTTCATTTTCATGCCAGGCAATAAATAATGTAGTACTAGTTGACTATTTTGTCTGTCTGTTAAATTTGTACGCCCCCGGTAGGGTGGCATATAGCAGTCCTTCCGTCCGTCCAAAAACTTTAACATTGGCCATAACTTTTGCAATATTGAAGATAGCAACTTGATATTTGGCATGCATGTGTATCTCATAGAGCTGCTCATTTTGAGTGGTAAAAGGTCAAGGTCATCCTTCAAGGTCAAAGGTAAAAAAAGAAAAAAAAAAAAAAGGGAAGTAACAAGCTTTAAAGGGAGATAATTTCTATTTATCATTTGGCAGGTACAGATCATTTTCACAAGGGAAGTTATATTTTTTAAAGGGATATAAAAAAAAAATCAAAGTGGCGCAGTAGGGGGCATTGTGTTTCTGACAAACACACCTCTTGTTCCTTCTATTTTGTTATACTTCCTGATTTTCTGGTGTGTCGTTTAAATGTCTGTTTCCTTCCTATGTACAAACTTGGTTTGATGAGTGTCATATATGTCTACAAGCAAGTTTTCTGAATAAAACTAGAAACATTGTTGTCTGCAAAATAAACCTGCATCTGTCATCAAAATTGGGAAAGTTTAAATTATCTGTAACATACAGTACACTCCACGCGTTTTCCCCCAAAAAACGCGCTCCCTCCGCGGGTTTTTTTCTGCTAGCGAGTGTTCACGCGGTGTTGGAGAGCGAGGTGAACTCTATAAAACGCTTGGCATAACACCGCGTTTGCTAATTCCCGCGGCATGTATTACTTTAGCCTAGTCGGTAAATGCAGACAATTTGCTACTGGGCATGACAAAAAATTAAAACATTGTTATAATAAATTGTTTAAATACTGTAGTTACATGTATAAAAAGATAATTATATAGAAAATTAATACGTATAAAAATTATGTTTTTTAATTCACAGGTACGTCTACAATATGAATGAATATAAGACATTTGACAAATTAATATTTAAATCATAACTCATATAACACAAGAATAAATGTTCCGTAAAATTTCCAAATGAGAATAATAATTAGTAATCCGAAACACACTACGATTTTTAATGTTTAACGACGTTTACAAATGCTTCCAATATACAGTCATCATGTATACTTCCCGACAAAAGCGCGCGAAAATTATGCTGCAATGTGCAAGGTCAAGGTATATTCCTGCAAAGCGTGCGTGTATTGATTTTTTTATACAAACTTTGTAGAGCAGAGAACATTGAATTTTGTTGATTTCGGTTAAAAGTTTCAGTGGTATTTAAAAAAAAAAATATATCGCAAATAAGTTGATATTTCCTCCAAAATAATTTCAAATCGAACACGCCGAATCTTTATTGTTACGGTATTTTAGTAGAGTAATTATTTTAACAGTAATTGTACTGTAAACTGATTAAAAAAGACATCTGGGCGGAACTTGATTTTAAGTGTTTGACGTTATGAAAACACGCAAAGCTTGTCTACTGACCTATTGTGTAGACTGCTGTCTGCGGTGTTTTGACAAAAGGGATTAACATGTGTGAATGTCACTCTGCCGATTTGGTCCATAATTACTGGTAAACATTGTTTTGAATGTCGACGCAACAAGAATATTAAATGCAACTAACAACTCAATAGTAACCACCTTCTTTTCGCAATCAATGGAATAACCTACCTACAAAGAGAAAATAAATGCATTAGCGAGCAGAGAATTGACTTTGTTCCGACAATTAAAACCATTCCTTATGCATTCGTTGAACGTGTTTACTTGAGTAAGTAATGCCTTTAGACAGGAAGCATCTTTTCTTTGATTACGTCACACTGTCAATTCACACAGATTTGTAGGATTTTTAGGGTCCTTGGTCATTTGTTTACATGTTCAGTATAGAAAATCACCTGCTTACATGAAAACTTTGGATTTATTTATCAAAATAAAAACAATGTTGCAAACTGTGTTTATATTAATTGGTAAGTATAAGTTAAAAGATGACGTTTTGTTTGTCGTAAAACAACGAGTTTTCTATACAACAACAACTACTTCTACAACCAAGTCGGGATCGATCTATCTTGGTTGTGTTTTTTTAATTGTAAATATTATACTACAGTTACATGTATGTACTTGTAATAAATGTAATTTTATAAGAAAATCAGGATGTCAAACAAAATTAAATTGATCGTTATCTCGTAAAACGCGGAGTTTCCCCCGTCAGCTTATCAGTTTTGCCGATCGTTAACCGCCGCGTCCAAAATCATGCAAACGCCGCGTATCGCGTGATTTTCATAATCTCCCCTCCAGGTCAATCCCGTGGAGTAGCGAGGGAAATTGGGGAAACGCGTGGAGTGTACTGTACATGTTTAGGAAAGCATAGAAATAAAGAAGCTTACACTGTGCTAATTCGTGCTTAATATTTTCAGAAAAGTACAGAATTCTGTCAATTAATTACAGACACTTTCATAACAGGTTCTTAATAGCAGTTATGTATAAATTGTAAGGAAAAGACAAGAATTTGTTTTATTAGTCCAATGGAAAGTGTTTGAAAGTTATTTCTAATGATTTTATATATTTTTGCAGGAAAAATATAATGGTTCATTCATTTGAATTAAAAAGTTTAAAGAGTGCACTATAACTGACCTTTTCAGGTAAATTGAGGTATTTTATCTGATCAAGGAAGGTTGTTAAAGTGTGCTGTATTGTTCTTTTATTTATGTTTCCAGGAAAGGAGAGGGGCTCTGTCAGTCGATTAAAGAAGCTCAAACGAAGAATCTCAGCCAGCTTTGGACGCCTCAGTAAGTTAACAAATTCTGTGTTTTGTGTGTGAGAAAGCCTAGCTTAATGAATGTGCATAAAATGCCATCACAAGTACATGTAAGCCTTGCAACCCCACAAACTGATCTCGGATGACAATTTCTGCATGTTTAGCTCACCTGAGCACAGCATGCTTTGTTCCTTCAGATCTCAGGTGAGCACTCTAGGGCCTTTTGACCATCTTGTGTGTGTGTTTTAAAGAATGAGTTTCTTCATTCTGTAAATCTACTTAATAATGCTAAATGGCTTTCCTTATTCAGCAATAGCAGACTGCCCATAGGTGTCCAAGAATACATCTTGTAATGCAGGTTTTGTTGGTTAGGGAAATGGCCGGCAAGTCTAAAACAGCTCTATACAATATCATGTATAATTAAAATAATGAAATGTTTGCAGATGTCAAAGTCTTGACTTTGAAGGGTTGTACATGCAGTACTGAATTATGTTATTAATTACAGTGATCAAGTATGAACTTATTATTGTTGAAGTGAATGATATAAAAGGCATATCTGTTTTTGTAATCGTTTGCGCTGTCTTTTTTTAAATACCAAACAAAACTTTGACAGTGTAAACTGATGAAATATTAATGCTTGAAAACTTTGTGGTTTAAAAAGGGTGCAGTGTAAATAACATGCATCTGATAAAGTGTTTTCCAATGTAAAACATGTAAATTACTCATGCTTTGTGTGAAGTTATGGCCCAGTGATGATGTACATCATGTTTAACAAACTCTGGTACAGGCTACATCATGTTTTAATAGGGTCTGAGGCCTGAATGAGTCATTGCAAGGAATATTGATAGGCATGGATTGCATCTGGAAGGGCCTTGATGTCTTAAACATTTGGTTATAAACCGATGGATTTCAATATGCCTTAATCCACACTATTGCTGACATATGACATTCTTCCAAAGGGCAGTGAATTTATGCACTTACCGTCCTGAAGTTTTTTATTATGAACTCCTCTTTTAACTGTAGTGATGATCTTGTCAAAATGTGTCTGCAACACATTTTGGAAGAATTATGGCCCTTAATCTCTTTTTCCACAAAGAAATATAAAGTCCCCTGAAGCTTTATGTGATGTGAATTACTGTTGTATCTCTCTCAAACTTGTACCTCTGGATGACTGTTATGTGTGGATGATCTTAACGAAAGGAATCTTGGCTTCAACAAGTTTAGGAAGAATTATGGCCGTTGGTCAGTTTTACCACTAATGAATTCATATCCCCAGAAGCTGGTGTTTTGAAATCCTTTGTACATGTAACTACTGAGTGGAAGAAACCCTTACGTTCACAGTTGAATGACCTTAATGTGCAGATTTTTTTGTCTGTTGAAGAATACATGTATATGGGCCGTGCTGTTTGAAAATGAGGTTTAATGCATGTGCGTAAGTGTCGTCTCAAATTAGACTGTGCAGTCCGCACAGGCTTATCAGGGAAGATACTTTCTGCTTTCATGATTTTTTTCGTTTCAAGAAAGTCTCTACTTAGCAAAAATCCAGTTTAAGTGGAAAGTATGCGGACTGCACAGGCTAATCTGGGATGAGTCTACGCAAATGCATTAAACCCCTTTTTTTCTCAGAGCACGGCCCAAATGCATTAAACCCCTTTTTTCTCAGAGCACGGCCCAAATGCATTAAACCCCTTTTTTCTCAGAGCACGGCCCAAATGCATTAAACCCCTTTTTTCTCAGAGCACGGCCCAAATGCATTAAACCCCTTTTTTCTCAGAGCACGGCCCAAATGCATTAAACCCCTTTTTTCTCAGAGCACGGCCCAAATGCATTAAACCCCTTTTTTTCTCAGAGCACGGCCCAAATGCATTTTCATTATTCCAAGAACAACAACATTTCGACAGCCAGTTACACTTTCTGGAATAATCAAAGGCAATAAAGTGTTTTTACAAGCATTTTTATGTCCCCCACTATAGTAGTGGGGGACATATTGTTTTTGCCCTGTCTGTTGGTTGGTCTGTTTGTCTGTTGGTTGGTCTTTTTGCGCCAACTTTAACATTTTGCAATAACTTTTGCTATATTGAAGATAGCAACTTCATATTTGGCATGCATGTGTATCTCATGAAGCTGCACATTTTGAGTGGTGAAAGGTCAAGGTCATCCTTCAAGGTCAGAGGTCAAATATTGGTGGCCAAAATCGCTCATTTTATTAATACTTTTGCAATATTGAAGATAGCAATTTGATATTTGGCATGCATGTGTATCTGATGGAGCTGCACATTTTGAGTGGTGAAAGGTCAAGGTCAAGGTCATCCTTCAAGGTCAGAGGTCAAATATATGTGTCCCAAGCCGCTTATTTTATGAATACTTTTGCAATATTGAAGATAGCAACTTGATATTTGGCATGCATGTGTATCTCATGGAGCTGCACATTTTGAGTGGTGAAAGGTCAAGGTTAAGGTCATACTTCAAGGTCAGAGGTCAAATATATGTGGCCCAAATCGCTTATTTTATGAATACTTTTGCAATATGGAAGATAGCAACTTGATATTTGGCATGCATGTGTATCTCATGGAGCTGCACATTTTGAGTGGTGAAAGGTCAAGGTCAAGGTCATCCTTCAAGGTCAAGTATATGGGTCAAAATTGCGCATGTAATGTCACTTCTGCAATATTGAAGCTAGCAATTTTATATTTGAAATGCATGTGTATCTCAAGGAGCTGCACATTTTGAGTGGTGAAGGGTCAAGGTCAAGGTCATCCTACGAGGTCAACATTATATAGGGGGACATTGTGTTTCTCAAACACATCTTGTTGTGTATGTATCATGAACATGATTAATGAGAGTGCTATACATTTATACGCTGTTCTAATTGTCTACTTTTTATCCATCCCCAAAGGCGGAGGGATATAGAATTGGAGTTGCCAGTCAGTCATTCCGTCTGTCTGTCTTTTTGAAAGATCATCTATTAAATGACCACACACCCACATTAACCTCTCCCTCTCCACGATGGCTTACGTTATACTGTCAAGCACTCAAATAGTCGAGCGCGCTGTCCTCTGACAGCTATTGTTTGAATTTACACTAAAGGTTGGTTTAAAAGCAAAATACCTGAATAGTTTTAAAAGAAATAATAGGAAATGATGAATAGAGTAAGGACTTAACTTTTTGGCCATCCTTAATCAGTGATTTCCCAATAAAATATTTCTGATTGGAGATACAACATCTTGTGATTTGTGGCTGAAATTTGCTCAAACCAGTCCTTATAATACCAGCATCAATCTAACAGCCTCCTAGTGAAGCTGTGTTTATCCAATCAAATCAATCAGATTACAGAGGAGTTATGGATATGCAACTGAGATGTTTTGTTGTCAGGCGGGGAGCAATATTTTGAGAGCACTGGTTCTTCTCTGCCTAGTATGGCTTACATTACCATCGGCATTTTTGGTGTGATTTGTGGGACATTGGCATAGTTTGGAAAATTGTAAGCATCATTTGCATTTTTTGGGAAAATTTGTGGAATTAATTGATTTGTTGGAAAAATTGTTAGCATTATTGGCATTTTTGGGAAAATTTGTGGGAATATTTGCATTGTTTGGCAAATTTTGAGCATCATTGGCATTGTTGGGGGGATTTGTGGGATTATTGGCATAGTTTGGAAAATTGTTAGCATAATTGGCATTGTGGGGACTATTTGTGGGATAATTGGCATTGTTTAGAAAATTGTAAGCATCATTGGAATTGAAGGGGCAATTTGTGGGATTATTGGCATTGTTCGGAAAATTGTTAGCATAATTGGCATTGTGGGGACTATTTGTGGGATAATTGGCATTGTTTAGAAAATTGTAAGCATCATTGGAATTGAAGGGGCAATTTGTGGGATTATTGGCATTGTTCGGAAAATTGTTAGCATAATTGGCATTGTGGGGACTATTTGTGGGATAATTGGCATTGTTTGGAAAATTGTTAGCATCATTGGAATTGTATGGGTGATTTGTGGGATAATTGGCATTGTTTGGAAAATTGTTAGCATCGTTGGCATTTTGGGGAAAATGTACAGCCTCATTGGTATTGTTCGGATGATGTACGGCATAATTGCCATTTTAGGTTGCAATTAATAGCCAATTTGTCATTTTTTTAGGGGCCTATTAACAGCATTAGTGTCATGGTTGAGACAATATATGCAGCATTTCTTTAATTATTTGGGCAGCTGTAGCACAATTAGCTTTATTTGGACATTATAAAACATTATTGGCATTGATGGTAGAACTTACACATCTTGGGATTGTTGGGACAATCAACAGCATCTTTGATATTGTTTGGACAATGTTTGTATTACTTGCTTAGTCATGGAACAATTTAAAGTACATGTATCATTTTTATGATTGGGCAAATTAACATCATCTGCATTTTGGGACTAACAGCATCCTTGGAAATGTTGGGAGAATTTTCAGCATCATTGGACTTGTTAAGATATTTTCCATCACCATTTGTATTGTTTCGTCCATTTGAAACATCATTTTGCTTGTTCAGCGCAAAAGTGTTCTAGCTTAATTTTTAAAAATTACATTTGATATTTTTGTAACTGGTTTAAATAGAAACACAGTATTTAAAATGAAATTGGCATTTTTGAGAGAATTGACATCATCTTTGTTATTGTTTGTACAACTTGCAACATCTTTGTCATTGTTTGGGCAATTTGCAGCATAATTGCAGTATCGGTAGAATATACAACAGTATTGGCATTTTTTTTCAATTTACATGAAAAGCATAATTTACATTATTGTGATAATTTATAGCATCATTTGAATTGTTTGTAGAATTTACAGAATTATTTGCATTGATTGACCAATTTAAAGAATCATTGGCATGGTGTGGTCTATGTGCAGCATCATTTGTATTGATAGGACAATTTAAAGCTTTTTTGCTTTCTTGGGAGAATTTACAGCATTGCTGGCATTTGTGGGATAATAACAGCCTTGCTTGCATTGGTGGGAGAATTGACAGCATTGTTTGTGTTTTTGGGAAAATTTACAGCATTGTTGGCATTTTTGGGAGAATTTACAGCATTGTTGGCGTTTTTGGGAGAATTTACAGCATTTTGTTTTTTTTGAGAATTTACAGAATTGCTGGCATTGGTGGGAAAGTTTACAGCAATTCTGACATTGATAGGAGAATTTGCAGCATTGCTGGCATTGGTGGGAGAATTTGCAGCATTGCAGACATTGGTGGGAGAATTTATAGCCTTGCTGACATTGGTGGGAGAATTTACAGCATTGCTGGCATTGGTGGGATAATTTACAGCATTGCTGACATTGGTGGGAAAATTAACTAACAGCATTGCTGGCATTGGTGGGAGAATTTACAGCATTGCTGGCATTGTTGGGAGAATTTACAGCATTGCTGGTGTTGGTGGGAGAATTTACAGCATTGCTGTCATTGGTGGGAGAATTTACAGCATTGCTGGCATTGGTGGGAGAATTTATATTATTTCTGGCATTGGTTGGAGAATTTAAAGCATTGCTGGCATTGGTGGGAGAATTTATAGCATTGCTGGCATTGGTGGGAGAATTTACAGCATTGCTGGCATTGGTGGGAGAATTTATAGCATTGCTGGCATTGGTGGGAGAATTTACAGGATTGCTGGCATTGGCAGGAGCATATACAGCATTGTTGGCATTGGTGGGAGGATTTATAGCATTGCTGGCATTGGTGGGAAAATTTACAGCATTGTCGGCTATGGCGGGGGAATTTACAGCATGGCTGATGGTGGGAGAATTTACAGGATTGCTGGCATTGGTGATATGTTTTAATGTCATAAATACTGACCTGTAATCGTATGCTTATACTTTCCAAGGGGAAATAACTCATCCGGAATTTTAACTGGGAATCCGCCACCTCAATACCGTAATACAGGCCAGGTTAAACATAGTGCAATGCAACCTAGCCAAAAATCGGAAACCAACCCTCAATATTCTTTCCGGATCAACCAGGTGTATACATGTCTTTTACGGCTCTGAATTAAAATATTGTTTTTCACTTGGTTGATTGGGGTTTTGAATAGATAAATTGTGTTATTTATCTTTTTATTTCTCATTCGGATTAATTTGTGTGGATTTAATGGATTTTGTTTCATTTGTAAAAGGTAAGCCATGCTTGTTTTTATCGAACAATGGTTTATTTCTACCATTCTGGGTGTTTTCAGGCGCGAATGACCACGTGCAAAACGTGCTCTTCTAATACATTGCTAGAACGTGCAAAGCATGTTCTTCTAATGTGTTACGAGATCGTGCAAAGCGTGTTCTTCTATTGACAGATTGTTTATCATTTGCCATTGTGTGCAATAATGATTTTAACGTTCCGTATGACAATCTAATTGATCGTCATTTTATTTTTCATCTGTTTTAAATTTAAACTTTTGTTTAATTTATGATCTACGGCAGTATTATTATAATTTTCATTATGGTCAAATAATGATTTTATGTGCCGTATGATAATCTGGTCTGTGACCAGTTTATTGTTGAATATGCTTTGCTCTTGTTTTTCATATATTCGACTACATGATGGTCGCAGAAACAAGAGTGGATAAATACCCGGTGACTTCGCAGATCATGGATGATAGTTGCAGTATCAGTCACCGGGTATCGGGCACGATCGCGACCGTACTATGCTAAGTCTCTTAGACAGTCGGTCAACATCAGACCATATGGCGACACCCGTCAGCCGGTCTTTGCCCGATGGCATTGGTCAAGGACATCGACCAATGCCGGACCATTTGGCATCCGCCATACGGTCATTATCCGGTGACAACACTGGTCATGATATGACCGGTACGTCACCGGGGACGTTGATCACGGACCATTGATCGACGTCTGACCGGCCGGTCCGGTCACCGGTCATGTCACCGGTCCGGTCCGGTCATTGATCACCGGTCCGGTCACCGGTCATGTCACCGGTCCGGTCCGGTCACCAGTCATGTCACCGGTCCGTTTCGGTCACCGGTCCGGTCATTGATCACCGGTCCGGTCCGGTCACCGGTCCGGTCATGTCACCGGTCCGGTCACCGGTCATGTCACCGGTCCGGTCTGGTCACCGGTCCGGTCATTGATCACCGGTCCGGTCACCGGTCATGTCACCGGTCCGGTCACCGGTCATGTCACCGGTCCGGTCCGGTCACCGGTCATGTCACCGGTCCGGTCATGTCACCGGTCCGGTCCGGTCACCGGTCCGGTCAATGATCACCGCTCCGGTCACCGGTCAACAGTCATCAGTTAGGCCTGCCACCGATAACACCAGTCACCGGTCAAGAAGAAGAACTCGGTCTTCTTCATTGAATTATTCTCCTATTCTTCGTTGAATACATCGTCTTCATCAAGGATTAGACATCGGACACGCTCGTCTTCGTCGAGCAGTTCTCATCGTCGCGGCTCTCGTAAGCGATCACGTCGTCACTCACGGAGACGTTATTCTAGAAGATCTCGGTCTCATCGCAGCCGATCCACATCTCGGCCGATCCAGATCTCGACATCGCAGGAAACGAGGACGTCGTCAACCTTCACGTAGACATCAGCTGACTGCATTGAGTACCACTGGATATTTATCGAACATACCTCTCCTTCATTGAGCAGTTCTCGGCGTTGATACGCTCGTAAGCGATCATGTCAATGCTCACGGAGACATTATTGTAGAAGACAATATTTCCAGCGTAGCCGAACAATATTTCGGCATCGAAGTTATATGGATGTCGCCACTTCTCACGTAGGCGTTAATGAACCTACTGGTCATATCGACGTTCTCCATTTTATTCCTTTAGGAATATCATGTCTCCATTCCACGTGTGATGGTTCTTCTTATGGCATCCACACATGTTGCAGTCACCGAGCCGTAGTTGTATACGAACACTAGTTCGTTTAACATTCAGGCTTCGGGATAAGCTGTTCTTTTCTCCACTACGACTACAAGGACACTTATGCCTATTAATACTGATAATCTACCGTTGTTTTCCGGTTAACATTATCAGATGACTTCGTGGATGGTCATTCTTCTGCACCAGATATTTCCATTCTGACGCAGTTATATTATACCGGTCCCGATCACCGGACATCGGTCACCATTCATCGGTCATATCACCGATCACTGATCACCGGTCAGAATAAGTGATGTCTCATCGCCATCGGATTGGATTTTTTTGGCATGATCTTCTTTTCCGAGCAGTGCTTGACATTGATAACAGACCATATGGATTCCACCATTTTTCGGTCTTTAACTGGTAACGTCACCGGTCATATTATGACTGGTCCGTTCACCGGGCTACAGTTACCGGTCATTGACCGGTCCGGTTCGGTCACCACTTACCAATTACCGGTATTCCACTGTGTTTTCATCGGTCAATTTTTAGTATCACGGGTATCGTCTACATTACATAGTTGTATACCCCTGGCTATGATTGTATTGAATACTATATTTTATGGATTCAACAATCTACATGACTTTTTGTGTTTTTCAAAACTGATGTTCTACTGGCGACGGTTACCAAATCATGCTATATCTGTTATTTGTACTTCTATCTCAACCGGCTACATGCAGACTACTGGTCTTGCATCGGCTGAAGTGGGCTCGGAGACTAGCATTGAGGTCGAACATTACTATTTGACCTCTATTAATTTATGTTCGAGACCCGAAGGATGAATTGTTTTAACCGCCTTTACCTGTCGGCTACAGACTTTGCAGTCAGTGTCACGGAACAGTTGGGACACATTAATGACGCTAGTAGGATTAGCAAGACGACATTTGTATCGACTTCTGCTTTTCTATTGCTCCTAAGGCAGTGCATATTTTCAAGCTACTGGAATCAACAAGAGTTCTGATACATAGGATTGCCTATCAGATTGACCGCATAGCGGCTACAGTCTTGTAGATGGCTTAGGACCTATTGAACTCAGATCTTAGATCCTAGGATCTGGAGGGACCTCATCTTAAAGTTATTCTTCTATTACACTTCTGGCCATAACAGGCCGTCTTCCTATAACTGGTCGTATTCCTTTCGGAATTCGTCCAGGTTAGAAGTCTTGAAGTAAATGGATTAATCAAGTCAGAATTTAAGACTTCCATGCATTCTACCGGCAAGCGTGGACCCGCTTAAGGTTACCCCTAGGGTTTTCACCTTTTTCTGCCATCACACCTCCGATTCCGGAGGTACCACTATCAATCATATTTCCGTACTTCGCAAATCGATGACTTCGCGACCTGTATTATCCAGGATTTTAAAGGCGCCTGTTATTGGTTCAAGAAGAGGCTATATTCTGTAGATAGGTTATAGACTTATAAGTGTTAAACACTGTCCTATTCTACCAATTTTCAAGTGTGTTTGGAGTGGGAAAGTTCGGCTTGCCGTGGTTTCTTTGCCCACCCATCCTTGACAAATGGTTCCGGTCACCGGTCGGTATTTACCGGTCCTTCTGCTGAGACGTCTTTTCTTACGTCCGTTTCAGCTTTATTTTTAAGATAATTGTATTAATCTCGGGATTATTTAATGACACAGATTTCCATCTTTTTGTCATTATTTACCACTATTCAGTGGTGTCTAGACTAGAAGATTATCTTGGCAAGAATATAGTTTATTCTACCACAACCTTCCTTACATCTTATACAGATGTGAGCAGATAAGGTTATGGACGATCACATAGAACAACGTATCTTGAGTTTCTCAATTATGTGGTATCCTAACGAATATCACCTGCACATCTACATCTTGAAAAGCGAAAATTCTTTTTAGCCGTTTTTCATTTACAACACATTTTCACGATTCCTTTGTGATGGTTTCAACTATCACACATCGGTCGTGGTTTACTTACAGACACGGAGGTGATCATATTATCACTCCTTGTAACTGGAAATCAGGAACTTATTCGTTCTTTGCAAGAACAACAAATTTTCTCTATCGTCTTTCTCATACCAGTTCGTCTCAACGCCCTGTTGGACCTTTTGTCCTGCAGTTCTTTCTTTCGAATTATTTTTCCGTTGGGTTCAATAATGTAATTGCGCATGCGCGGCAGTGAAGTTGCAGACGAGTTGCATGGTGTACATAGTATATCAAAGAATGTTGTTTATCATCAAACGCTAGTTATTAGCGTTATGCGATCGTATATCGCAGTGTATACCGGTATGCTGAACACCGTCAACAATGCAGTTCACAGAAATCGATCCAGCAGGGTGTGCGATTGTTATACATTCGTCCATTGACATAAACTGGAATATCTTGCCTTCTTGGTGAGTTTTTGCAATAATTGAGTTTTTGCCATAATTTCATGAAATATACTTAATGAACCATGGGATTATGGTTCTACGACCTTTTAAGTCTCCTGTACAATTATTTTCAGGAAACTTCTTCACAGGTCAAATATCATATCTCACTGAGACATATTTTTACTGATCCAAACATGTGCCACTTCATGTCTGGCCATTAATAACTTTTAGTTATCTCTACAGAAGAACGTTTTTCTGTTAGAGTTTCAATCCTTGTTACTTGTGCAAGGATAATTCCATCAGAACTGTATAAAGGTTCTATGGAAATTCATTTTTTACTGGGTAATTGAGAGCATAGTTATTACCTTAATCACTCTGCTAGATACATAGAGGTTTTTCTCATCTTTTTCTTGATGATAAGAAATTTATTCTTTTCTTCATCAAAGGATAGAGATTATGCTTTCGTATACCTTGTTTTGTGTAAGTCATCGCAACTCTGTGCTGTCTTACCTATTTTGGAACTGATCCAAACTATGGAACGTCAACACTATGTTTTTCGTTCCTTTACCTTCTTAAGCGGTTTTGACTTGTGTAACATGTTGGGATGCTTAATGAGCTCCCTATGAACCTTTTTCATCAGGCTTATTAACAGTTCCAATATAATTTTAAGACGGTTTTCCTTCTTATTATGGCTTTTACCATACGGAGAAGTGAAATTCATGCTTTTTCTGTTGAATACGACCAATGCCAGTTGGATCTATTGTCGTTTTCACTTTGTTGTGTCAGCCAGGATTCCTTGCTTAATATCAAGTCCTCTATATGGCTTCTACCTTCAAGTTTCCAAGTTTTCTTAAACTGGTAGTCATGAAGATGAGGATAAACTTCTTTGGGCAATCAGGGCTTTGAAGTTCTATCTCAGCAGTGTTAGTCAGAAGTCCATTCGAGGTTCTCAAAGACACTCTTCATTTCCCCAAAAAAGGTGGGGGGAGATGTGTCTGCGGCTTCTATTTCTCGGGGTTAGACCTTGACTAAGGAAAGTTAATCTTATCCTATCTAAGGATTCATTCCTTTTTAGGATCTGACCGCATGAATTAAGAGCTCTGTCTGTTTTGTGGGCATATATTAATCACACCCCACTTTTTGACGTGCTCTAAGCTGTTTACTGGAGGAATCCGACCACCTTGTCATCTTTTTATCTTCGTTTTCTGAAGTGCCAACAATACAATTTGTATACGTTTGGGCTTGTTGTGGTTTCACTAACGGTAGTGTCTTCTTTACGACATAGACATATTACTCTGTCCGAGAAGTCATAATTAATACCGTTTTAACGAAGATTACTTGATATCATTAGCTGATAACCCTGTTTATGGGTTCTACTGTGTTGGGAAAATATATACGAACCTTCCCACCGCAGCTGCAAAATCAGCATACGATAACAGGTCAGTATTTATGACATTAAAACAAATTTTTAAATAAAATTCATTTTAATTATTAAATACTTAACCTGTTATCGGTAAGTCCCACCTCCCACCCCGCTATTCGATTAATATTTTTGTATATATATTGAAAGAATATTGAGGGTTGGTTACCGATTTTTGGCTAGGTTGCATTGCACTATGTTTAACCTGGCCTGTATTACGGTATTGAGGTGGCGGATTCCCAGTTAAAATTCCGGATGAGTTATTTCCCCTTGGAAAGTATAAGCATACGATAACAGGTAAGTATTTAATAATTAAAATGAATTTTATTTAAAAATTTGTTTTACAGCATTGCTGGCATTGGTGGGAGAATTAACATTATTTCTGGTGTTGGTGGGTGAATTTACAGCATTGCTGGCATTGGTGGGAGAATTTACAGCATTGCTGGGTGAATTTACAGCATTGGTGGGTGAATTTTCAGTATTGCTGGCATTGGTAGGAGAATTTACAGCATTGCTGGCATTGGTGGGAGAATTTACAGAATTGCTGGCATTGGTGGGAGAATTTACAGCATTGCTGGCATTGGTGGGATAATTTATAGCATTGCTGTAATTGGTGGGAGAATTTACAGCATTGGTGAGAGAATTTACAGAATTGCTGGCATTGGTTGGAGAATTTAAAGCATTGCTGGCATTGGTGGGAGAATTTATAGCATTGCCGGCATTGGTGGGAGAATTTACAGCATTGCTGGCATTGGTGGTAGAATTTACAGCATTGCTGGCATTGTTGGGAGAATTTACATTATTGCTGGCATTGGTGGGAGCATTTATAGCACTGCTGGCTTTTTTAGAAGAATTTACAACAATTTACAACATATTAGCATTGTTTGGAACGTTTTCATTATTGGCAAATGTTACGACAATTTACAGTAAATTGACATGGTTTGGTTAATATAAATGTATTGTGATAATAAATGATAATATTTGTCTTGCACAAGTTGTGATTACGCAACTAATTTTTGTTGCCAGATTTCAGTTGGCATGTTGCTATAAGGTGCCCAAATCAGAAATGTGTGACTACAAAATACATCAGTAAATTGGTTGACATTTACAATCTAAGTGCTTGATTTAATTTTCATTCTCTATTGCAGCCCTTTCCAAAGATGATACAATCCATGAAAGCGATCAGGAGGTGAGTACGACCAAGTAGAAATTGTTTGATTTGAGAAATGGGTATTCTTAACCTTTTACCACTTAGATACGTATTACTGGTAATTTTTGTCCATTCATGGACTTTAAAATAAAATACAATTATTTGACAAGTTTTAATACTAAGCGCTTATGGGATTTATAAAAACACATAAAACTACATATTTGGGTTTCTACTATTCAGACCAAAATTTTAATTTGATTTTGGATGTAACATTAGTAACAAAAATATTTGAATATGTAGTTTTGATGTGCTTATAATTTCTATAAAACCCTAAAGTGCAAAATATTAAATGAGGGTGAATAGGAAGTGTTGAGAAATTGAGTAAACATTTTCATTACTGCACTTTCTTGTTTTCTGTTAACTCTTGTTTATCATAAATGCTCTATTATTGATTGTTGAAGTGTTCTTTTTATGTTAAAGCTCAATTAAGATGAAGTAGTAATAATATTATTATGACTAGTAATAATATTATTATGACTAAAACAAAGTTCAATATTGTAACACTTGCAATCGATCGACAGAGCACATACACAATTTCAATGTTGTAATAGTTGCAATTGATTGACAGAGCCAGGACGAGCTGTTGACCAATGGGGAGTCATCAAAGGCCAGTTCTCTGTCCCCACCTGACCTGGCTCTCCAGCGTTGCACACACAATGGGGAGTACGTGACCCACAACCACGGCTACAACCAACACTGTGGAGGCTACCATACACTCGGTAGACAACCCTCATATACAGGTCATCCTGCGATATACACAGGTTTGTAGGGGCTGAGAAAACGGGGCATGCTTTGAACCATGGCTTGTTTTTAGCTTATTGTATATGATAGCGGTTATTTAATCATATGTATATGTTTTTTTTTTTTAATGTTCACAATTGACTTTTATGTTCTTAAAAGAAGGCATATAGAAGTATCTCCATTTCGGGGGTGAAGGGTTCTCTACATATTTCGTAAATGCTCTAACACTTATTAACAATTCTACTTATCCCATAAAAGTTGTTTAGTATTTGAAAATTACATTTGGATTATCAGTCCCTATGACCAGATGATCAGTCACTTAAAGACACCATGCTCCTATGTCAAAGGTCAAGGTTATGGTTCAAGGGCACGAATTTTAATTTCCACTCTGACAAGCACAAGCTTTTGTGATAGATGACACATCCTGTCACTTGCTTTTAAATTGTTGGAATAAACTTCTCAATGAAGAAACCAAGACTGTTGAATATAAAACCAATATAAATGGTTTGTTTTTGGTCATAATAAAATATTATTACTATTTGTTTTATCAATTAATCTTCCATAATAATAAAATATAGAATAATAAAACCATCATATTTTTTTCCAAACCTAAGGTGCTAAAAGTCCCATTTTAATGGGTATACAAGCAGGTCTAATTGGTTTAGGTCACACTGATCCATCAAGAACACTGTCTTATGTGAATAGGACCTCAAACTTGGAATGGACATCATTCAGGTGATGTTCTCACACAAAACTGAATATTTCATGTTCTGATTGACTTTTTGTGATATTTTGTTGATAATTTTTATGTAATTAATTATGTAGAGTTCCATTAAAAGTGATTGTGTTATTAATTATTGAAAGATTTTTTTTAAAGAAACGTGATCACAATTTCAATTTCTGGAAATGAAAAAAATCCAATAAAACATTGTGTTTTGAGCTGCAATCAATTTAAATGCTCAATTATATGTGCAAGAGTCCATTTTCTTCTTATTTATGAAAACTTATGAATGCAACAAGTAAAACTGCAAATACATGTGTACACTGCTTCAATTATTTAAAAAAGTTTATTTGAACATTGATGTCTTATTCCAACTTCACATAATATTGAGTTCTAATATGCCAACAGCATTGCATAAATATATTTGCTCATATAATGTATATTAAAATACACAATGTATTCATACAAAACAAAGACATTAAACACTTATTTAACGAAAATCTTGCAAACATAATTTTTATCTTGCTGATTTCAAGCAAAGAAAAAAAAAATCCATTATATAATTATGCTTCTCCTTCTAACTTAATTGTCCTACTGCACCAATCCATATTCAGTATAATGTCCAAATTGCTCAACCTTTCGTTTTGTTACAGAAAACCATCATTATCTGATCATATTGATTTTCGGGTGCTTTTAAATCAGTCAATATAAAATTATAGTTGTGAGCGCAAACTTGTTGTATCTACATAACATTTCCATATTAGATACAATAGTGTCGTATTAGATTCTGTTCATGGACTACAACTATGCAGTACATAATTATGGCAATATGTCAATGATTTCCCTCCTTGATAACTTTAATATCAGTATCTAAAACCTCTTGGCTTTGTAAAATTATCTGATGTCCAGTATCCATTCTTTTGTTGTGATTGAAGTCACTTTTTCTCCCATGCTAAAATTTAGATAAATCATACTAATTATTATCCCCGGCCATAGGCGTAGGGATATTGTTTTGGCGTTGTCAGTCCGTCCGTCCGTCTTTCCGTCCATCTTTCCGTCCATCTATCCGTCCGACCGGGACCATATCTTGGAAGTGCTTTGGCGGATTTCATTGAAACTTGGTATGAGTATACTGCAACAGGGTTGACTCGTGGTACTTATAAGGAATATTCACTTGCGTCTAGAATCCATCTGCATATATTAGACAAGTGTCTTTAAAGACAAATATTTTGACTTAACTTCATTTGATAATTGACTTTTTATGACATAAATCCTTCAATATTAACTGCCGTAGAAACAAAACCAACACCACTGTCCGCCATTGTTGTTTTATTTGGCTCCCGGTGGAGTCGCGGTAAATAGGTTAAACCGCACCAATTTTAAATTAAACATGAACAATCAAAGCTCTTACATACTATTCAAAGTAACAATCAATAACGTATACAACCATTTACATATATGCAATTTAAGACATTCAATGAAATCAATAGAAGGGTAATTTTCAAGCACTGTCTAGTTTCATTCTCAATATTGACATAATCTAACATTTTCATTTACTCTTTGGCACAATGGGGGCACGTACCTGAAGATGCTATCCCGCCTTAGGAAACGTACATCAGTACAGTACCCTAAATGTACCCAATGCGCACACACACTGCATTCACCCCATTTCAAAACAACAACCGAAACATCTTACTTCAATTCAGGTGGACAACTTTTCTGGCACACGCAGCAATCGCCATCACTGTCCATGTCACTGTCAAGAGTGGACTCTGACCCTGAATCAAGCGGTATTGGCCGCCCCGGTTTTGCTGACATTCCAGATGTAGATGGCTGTTGTGTCTGCTGTTGTTGTTTGGCCTGAGCTGTTTTTAACACTTTTTGGGCCTTTCACTCCCTCGTTGCTTGCTGTCGGCGCAGCGATCTGCCTCGGTGTTCAGATTGCCCACTATCTTCACTGGTGGGACAAATTGTTTATTTGGACGCTGCACAACTTGCGTAATTTTCCTACCGTTTAAAAACAATGTTGCAGGGTCCGTTTCAGTCCTTGGTGCTGCCACCACCTCAGACAAAGGGCCGCTCTCATCAATGTCAGCATTCGGGTATATAGATGCTGGGGCTGTCTGGACATCAGTAATGTTGCTAGCACAGAATGGGTATATACCAGATTTTCTGTGCAGAATGCCTTGGTAAAGGGCTTAGCAGTAAGCCTGGCGATGTCTTTTGTAGTTATGGACATTCCTGGGTTGGCATGCATGAAGGCCCGACATTCCCTATTGTAGAACGCCTTCATAGGTCCAAACACCCCAATGTCCAAGGGCTGTGTGAGGTGACTGGAATGTGGGGAAGAACGAACAAAATAATGTTTCTCTCCAATGCCCATGTTGTCAGTGTCAGAGAGAGATGACTCTTGTGTCCATCATATAGAATTAATGTGACTGTGTTGTCACCCGTGTTTGTGTTCAAGGCTGCATACCGGGCTAAATGGCTCGTCATGTACTCTTTGAATATGCCCCGGTTAATCCAACCACTCTCTGACATTCTCCCCACAGACCCTGCAACCGCACCTTCTACTAAGCTGTCTTGCCACCTCTTTCCTGGGAAAATATAAAAGGGTGGAGTATGGTTTTCCAAGAGCATTTATACCCCCGATCATTGTGTCATTTTTGGACCGTGGGGATGTGACTGCTTGAGCCTTTGAATCTTTCGCACATACTATTTTGGGAGGTGAATGCTCTGTCAAGAAACCGGTCTCGTCAACATTCCAGATCCGCTCTGTGGCACCAATTAAATCATTGCGATGCAGAATGCTGCCTAGCTCCCCGAATTACCGGTCAATCGTATCCTTCGATGCCGTCTTTGCTCGCTGTAAACCAAGCTTCTGAGGCTTTACAGCTTTAAATTGAGCCCATCGCTCCATAAACCCATAGAACCAGTCTGAGCTTAGTTCCTCCTTGGCCCTTACATTCTGCCCTAGAGAATAAGAGACCGGGCATAGTCTGCAGCCATACGTCTGACATGAGTGACAGAATACCCATAGCTGATATTCGCCATAAAAACTATATGATCAGCCAGTTTTCTTTCCTCCTCACATGACAAAAGTCTCTCTGCTCCATGTTTTGCAGTCAATGCCAACATTTTGCCTTGTTCTGTCCCTTAAGGTTGACTCGGGGACATTGTAGACTTGTGAGGCTCTGTACACAGACATTCCTCCAAGGGTAGCATCAAATGCTCTCATGAGGTTGTCCTTATCATAAGGCTTGTTCCTTTGATTCGCATATCTAATCTAAAGAAAGAGTTTCTGCTAAGTTAAGCCTTCAAATCAAACTAAATTATTGAAGTGTTTATTGAGCCTGACCTATAGAAAAAAAAACGGTGGTGTGTAACCCCCTCCAAAATAAGAAATAATAGTGTGTGACCTAATACTTGTTAGCAGACGAACTCAAAAAGTGAAAAAGTTGAACGGAAATTCTCATCTTAAGATTGATTTTTACGATATTTTGGTTTAAAATGACGTTTTACATCGTTTTTGGGTATTTACTTTCCAAAAATTGATTCATTCTTGCAGCAAAAGTTGTTTTCTGTCAGATTTGACAAGTGGGTCACGCAGGTTTGTTTATAAACACAATCCAGAGGGCGCCATTGAAATACCGCGAAGCAAACCAACTGGGGAGACAACCAGGTTTGAGTATATATATGATCCAGAATTCACTGTCCAGGAATTTCTGTTACATCTCAAAGAATCACATTTTACCTTAACTTCCTGCTGTTTGTGCATGTAGTTTCTTATTTCATGGATAAGTGCATTAAACTGGCGAATATCATCACTGGTAAATGTAATTACAGCTTTCCACGATCAGGGGAAAATCCACATAATGTGGTGAAAATGTGGACATTTTTTTAGATTTTTTTTGATAGTGCATAAATCGCGTTTAATGTTGCATCTTTATGCCGAGTTACGTCTTGAACAAAGTAAATAATCAATAAACAGATGGAACCCCTAAAGCATGCTTACAAAATAGAAGAGCCTCTGTAAACCATTTAAAAGAAAAATAGATTTTTAAATTGGTCCTTCGAGACGTAATTTTCGAGTCCAATTTGTTACGTCTTTAGAGATATAAGTTTTACACTTAAGTCTGTGTCTAATCAGTGCTTACAATGGTACGGTGTTGCCTTCAAAATACCTACAATCATCATCAGAATAAATCAATTTGGGGGGTAACGTTACATTTCCGCTATTTCTAAAAATAAAATCGGGCGACCTTTTGTGTCCAAAATGTTACGTCTCGAAAAATCAATTTTTTTACGATAACGCTGTTTACTTTCACATATCGGTTGCGCAAAGGCGCCGGAAAATAACTGCACACATTATTTGATGACGTAGAACGCATTCAACGAATTTGTGTACACAAAAGCTGACAACATGGCCGAATCTTCGACACGAGTTCGGTAAGTGAAGAGAGTTACGTCTGAAATAACCTAACCTAGCCTTAAACATCCGAGTTTTTTTGTGAAACGACATGCCTTAGGTATCGTTTTATTGTTTTAAAGTAATTCGAATAGAATTATGATTTGACTTTGGTACGAAAATAAAATGCAAATGAATAAAGGACGACAGAACTGCAAGATTCAATGGCGATGTTCAAAATAGACGTCGTGTCCAAGTTACATCTTAGGAATGAAAATGCATTTAGTCGTCTTTGTTGTCTGCTACGACTTATATTTTCCCACATACTTGTGCCTGGATGGAAACAAATTAGAGATTACCCTGTTCCATGTTTTAAATTGTTATGTTTAACCAAATACAGTGTTTGAACAAAAGATGTAACGTGGACTACATTTTCGACATAAACGATGTAACTTGGACTACAATTAATTGGGAAACCCGTCGTGTCCTAGTTACATGCCATGTCTTATCAGAAGGCAATTTCTGATCATTTAATTGTTGGGAAGAAAATCATCATGACATTTTTAATCCATTCCATCCTGAGTTGTTTCCCTATTTATTTCATACAATAAATTAACTATACACTGTTCTAATTGAGTTTGCTTTCTAAGATGTAACATTGATGCAATGAGTTGTGTCTTTGTTACAGGGACTTTTTTGTTTTGGTGTCAAAATTACATCTTCAATGTGCACAAGTAATAGTTGTATGTGCATCAAAGTGTTATAAGTACTTTAAATGGTTGCAGTGCAGGTAAGTTCATACATTGATCAGCAATGCTTTTTCTTTTATCTGAATTTAACAAACACATGTTTTTCCTGATGTCTGTGCCAAGAGATGTAACTGGACACTAGCAATTGATGTCCATGTTACGTCTGATGCACGTTTGTGGTCCTACCATACATACACATTGGTTCAAAACAAATAAACATAGACATATTCAGTGTTCATAAGTTTTATGTATGTATAAGTATGTGTTTTACGACAGGGAGCTCGAACAGTCTCTGTGTAAGCAGACCAAGAAGTCGGCCATTGACCAAACCGAGCAGCCATCCAGTGACCAGACAGCCAATGACCCGACCAAGCAGCCAGCCAGTGACCAGACAGAGCACATAGCCAGTGACCAGATGACTTCATTCAGGTACATCATTTTAATACTATTCTAATTAAGAAAATAGAATAGTGTTGTGACGAGTGATGGGGTTTACGTCGCTTTTTAACAGCTTCGGTCATATCATGGCGGTCAGTGCATCTACCATGCTTTCCTGGCTTTCTCACACCAGTACTTACACCACTTCTTTCCATATCGCTGACTTCATACTCACATAATCTAAGAATTGTAGGTGAGTGACATATTTTCATTGCCGGAAAGAAGTTCGACCCGACCGGATCTCGAACCGGATACTCAATAGTTAGTTTCACCAAAGCTACAATATTTAAGTTATGTTATTTAGGTTATGGTAGATATCATCTCGGGCTCTGACAGTGTGGGTTAGAGTCCAAGTCGGGGTAAGAACTTCTGTGTGGGATGCTTTCCACTTACCTGTGTTTGTGGTTCTACCATACATACACATTGGTTTAAAACATAAACATTCAAAAAGGTATTAGGTATGTATTTATAAGTATGTGTTATACCATAGGGAGCTTGAGCAGTCTCTGTGGAATTGGACTGAGCAGTCATCCAGCAACCAGTCAGAGCAGTCAGTCAGAAACCAGACAGAGCATTCTGATAGTGACCAACTCGAGCAGTTGGCGAGCAAGCAGACCAAGCAGTCAGCCAGTAACTATGTCGAGATGTTACCCAGTGATGAAACTGTAAAGAAGTTCAATGATGTGACCAGACAACCACCAAGCTCCAATACTGAACAGATAATCAGGTACATTTATATACTAGATTTATTATGCTTTAAGAAGTTTATTTTAATCTGATATTTTTTTTCCCAGTTTTTAAATTCAAGACAACTTGCAGGTCTCTCTCTCTCTCTTCCCCTAATTTAAGCATTGTAGTAAGCAGTTACTATACACTCAATATTGGAATACCCTTACCCAGGAAATGTATGTTCATGTATAAATGATCACTGTGATACATGTAGAAACTAATGAGTGTTTGAAAAGGTACTTGTCTTAATAAAAAATAATAGACTAAGGTGATAGATATAAATATTGTATTAAATCATTACCATAGGATTTGTGCTGGAGATTACATATTGATCAAACATGGTAGAAGTTTTCTTCCTGGTGTAGTGAGTAATCATTTTGTTGGGGTTAATCGTTAGTCCAGTTTATTGTTTCTGTTCCATTGTTTTCAAGTACTTCAACCCTTTGCAGTATAAAATGAAATTGAAAATGCCATGTGTGGATAGCATGAATCAGCCGGCTGATCTTGTTTCATGCTATTCACTACTAATCTTTATACTGGTATAATCTATATAGTGGTATGCAAAACAAAATTTGTTATGTCTATGAAATGTGTACCATTGGAACTGTTTTTTTTAAATTGAGTAGTAACATAAAAGATGGGTATATGCTGCAAAGGGTTAATGTCATTCACAGTTATTTTTAAGAATTCATTTTCTTTCTAGTTTGAAACTATATTGAACTGTCTTTGAAATTTGAAATCAATGTCTGGCAAACTTTTAATATGTTTGTATACATGTATATATTTAATAAATTTATAATTTGATTTTTGGAGATAATTCAGAATTTCAAATAAAGGTGTTTTTTTAATGAGACAATTTCTTGTTCCAAACCATAAACGACACTTAAGTACTGAAGTGAGCATTTAATAGGAAGCAGCTAAACATGCCATTGAATCAAGCAAGCATTTGTTTTAAAGCTAGAAACACCTTACTTGTTATAAGTAACAATAGTATAGAAGCTTTTGTTTTACTATATAAGCAGCAACTTTAACTCAATAGTTAACAACTAAACATGTATTACATTTTAGGTGGATGAATGGCCGTGGGTCATATTCTTCAAGAAATATAAAGATAATGCATGGGTTATGAATGAAATAAGGCATACCATCCTTCAATCAGATATCCAGAGAAAGTTGGAACCACCTAAAGTGTCCAAGCTAGGTCGTCGGCTACTTTACAGATTTGAAAGTAAGTTGAAGTATTTAATGTTACATTAAGTATGCATCAACTGTGACATGTACATTGTAAATGTACTGTGGCCTAATGGTTAAGGTGTCCGCCTTGGGACCGGGAGGTTGAAGGTTCGAGCCCAAGAGGGAGCGTTTGTCCAGGAAATGTTTCTTTTGGGACTTATTATAAAATGGCCAGTTCCTGAGCCGCGAGCTAGTTAAATTAATGGTTAGTGACTGAAATCCGTCTGGCATCTTGCCTAGTGATAGAAGTTGGGAGGTACTTGGTATAATCAGTTGGAAGTGTCTCATAAGCCAGACTGACTTACCCTTTTAATAGGGGTGACACTATAATAAACAAAACCTTTACCTACATACATTTGTTTTCTCAGATTTTGAAGCATTTCCCCCGTCTTTGACTTTATTTTGACTTCTTGTTTTGAATTTTAAAAATATGTAACTCATCCTATATTTCCAGGTTACAAGGAAGACAAGTGAAGCAGAGAGAGAGGGAGAAATACCATGTTTGCAGTTTAGAGTTTGCTGTTGTTTTAGTCTGTGAAAATCTCAGAATAAATAATATGTTAATTACTATCTGTCTCCTTAAAAGCTATTATTTTTTTATTACCCTGCAAGTTAAAATCCGTTTATCTGATTGGTCAATATGCACTGAATATAGTTTAATATTCCTTGTCATTCATATATTGATATAAAATCAGATTTGTGGTTTAATTTTTGAAGGTGTTTAGCCCCTTTTAAGTTCTGTAATGTGCTTAGTTTTTTATTTTGAAAAGTGAACCAATTAACTAACCAATTAGCTAACCAATTAGTTAACATTGTTTAATGCAGGTTGGAATTAATGCTGAAATATAGGAGCTTTCAGCATTTCTTTCAATCAGCATTAAACTACATACATGAAAAGGTGAAAATAGGATAAACTTCGGTTATCTCTTCGCAATTTGTCTGATTTCTTTGACATCGAGATAACGAGAGTCATTTTGTCGTCCAATGTTAGTCTCTGATTTCTAAAAACATGTCAGAATTGTCATTTATAATCAAGAATTATGAACTGCTATCGTTTTAAATGTTTCTAAGTAACTAGTCTTTCATTTGGAATCAAAGAAAGGAAAAACTTTTGATTATTTTAATGTTTTTTATTGAATAAATGTTCAATTTTTGTGTCCAGTTACATCTTCGATTAAAATTGCACATATTTTAATGTCATGGCACTTTGGAGTGGAAAATCTATGCTAGGAACATGAAGTTGTTGGTAATTCAAGAAAGGAATGAATCTCATTAGAACTGTTCATCTATTTCCAAAATTAAAGGCATAAAATTCCATCGAGTCCATGTTACATCTCCAAATTCAGGGAAAACAAAACATCATAATATAAGGGTACACATCTTAAATATGAATTTGACAATTTCACAGTACAACCGTCTTATTTCAATACAAATATTCACATCATTTTATTTTAAGTATCATGTTGTGAAAATCCTGGACACCAAACATTTTGAGATGTAACAGAAATTCCTGGACAACGAATTCTGGATCATATATGATTGAATAAGATGATGCATGATGAACGCCAAATGGCATGGCATTGTACATCAACTGTTAATAACGGAGTTATGGCCCTTTGTATCTTGAAAAAATGCTTTTTTGAGTGTCAAATATAACACTTTTGTGTCCAGAAGCATATTTGGGGGGGATATCAATTCAAGGAATTTGCTTGTTTTGTTAGTAATATGTTGTTCCTTTAACATTAATAATTTCAATTAAAGAGATTTAAAATTAATTGTCATGGTAATAGTCTGTAAATAGACATGCAAAGTTGCAAACTCAACCTTTGCTCTTTTACAATACCTGTTGTAAGGTTCTTTAATCTCACGTGGCATTACCTCTTGAAATAAGTCTATTCCTTTAAAAGCTAAGTAAGGGTTTCTGATCACCAAAATTGCATATGGCTGGCAAGATTTTTATCAACACCACTGCTCAGTTTTAACAATTCCAATACAGTATGTCTTATTTTGACAAGATTTTTGCTAATAGTAGTCTTTCTTTCGCCGTGTCATAATGGATAAGGTGTCCACCTAACAATTGGGAGGTCACGGGTTTTATCCTCACTCTGGAAGCATTTTCTAGATCTTCCCCAAAGACACCAAGTACTGGTTATCGGTCCAGGAAACGGACTCAAGAGCGTTTCTATAAGCCTGAGGCTTTCAATGCAACAACAACAACAACAACATTTATTAGCTCTTAAGCATACAATTGCTTTTTAGCCAATGCATTATACATAAAACACAAGTGTAATGACATGGATAATAATTTTTATGAAATTAGGTAATAATTATAAAAATGATGTAATGGAGGAAGTTAACAAATATTTTACCGATTCATAACATAGGATATGTTCTTCTAACATCGATAATGATAGTTGTTAATAAAAGAATGAGACAAAGAGTACATTGTTCTGCATAATATGTTTCATTTAAACATTCATATTGATTATTGATTATATTGATTATAATGCGAACAAGCTAAAATAAATAGGTTTAAACTGAATATAAGAGTGAAATGATAAGTTAACAAATCATGTATGCGGTCACAGTTGCATCCCAAGATATTCAAATATAGACCTCCAATTTGCCAACTCTTATGTTTATCGTCCAAACAGTTACAAGTATGCTGATGAGGGACGGGTTACAGGTGGAGCTATGTATGTGTCAACATCATGAAACTTGGTGATGATGTTTGTGTTGATAATGTTTGGATCATTAAATATAACCAGCCAGATGGCTTGAAATGTTATTGTTTAAAATAAGATATTATTGCATGCAAAATATTCAAATTTTAATAAACTGTTAAGAAAGCCAATTAGTTGTTTATTGAAGTGAAAAAATCAATATTATTCAAACTAAAAAGAATCAGTATTTCTTAAATTATATTCATTGCAACATTGCTGATGTTCGGCTGCAGGCAACCAACTTTGAGATTTAATCAATATGTTTATGTTCTATACCATAAACAATCGTACAACACTGTACAGTGGTACAGAGAAAACTCTTTGATGTAATATAAGAAATAGTAAACTCCATGTTGGTCCCAATGGCATAATAGTGACCAGCCAGACAGTCACAAACTGTATATGGACCATACGGCCCTCAGTGGGGCTATCATCAGTATTGAGACACCTGAGAGGTTTCATGGAATGGAATGAGTGGGGCTTGATTGAATTTGAAAAACGATTCTTTCTGTACATTTGATGATGGCAACCATACAGTACTTCTGGCAGATATTGTTTATATTTTATCCTAGGCATCTTAATTCCAGATGTTGTTATAATCCCGGCCAGGCAACTAGCTTTTCAAGCCTTAAACAATCCAGTGCCATTAAAATTAGGGACAGTGTAACAATGTTCAGTTTGGTAATATTAATATATTAAGGCATAACTTTGCCCTTGGAAATGAACTCAATTCAAAATGGCCTCTCAAAATAAGACATACTGTATTGGAATTGTTAAAACTGAGCAGTGGTGTTGATAAAATTTATATTATTTATCTTTTAAGAAATTTTAAGATACATATCACAGGCATGCCCATGGTTTTGGGTCGGCACTCTTTAGATGGGAAACAATAACACTAAATATGGTCGACAGTGCAGGCAACAATTGTAAAAAGATATTTTCCATCCCTGACTGCCATTACTGACATGAAGTAATTTAACTGTAATATGTCTGGAAACAGTGTAAGTCACACTTTTCTAAATATTGATTTATTCATGCATATGTATATATATGTCATACAAGTACAGATAATACAATACAGTCAATTTACAACATTTAACAATTGGAAAACAATAATCACAGGTTTTGGATCACAATGCATTGATATATCATTGATATATATGATATATATTTTGAATATCACAGTCAAAGTTAATCATTTTAATTCAGTTACAAGTAAATAGTCAGTGTATTTGGCAGAGCTCTGAAATAACAAGTAGTTACAAGATTTTGAAATCAAGACATGATATATATATACCACAGGATGTCCCATGAAAGGTTTGCAACATATTTCCAATGGGGCCCTATAGATGGGTGGAAAATGTACAAAAATGGTGGCATTAATACGCATAAAAATATCATTAATTTAATTTTGAGACTAATAAAAGTCTTGAGATCAAATAGTAATTAGCATATATTATTAGAGAGCATTAGTTACACAATGTATACTACTATCTTGTCATCACATTTAAATGTACATACAAATACTTTATTGATGACTTATTTGAACATAAATATATATATAGTAACAAATAAAATCAGCATCTTCTTTCAATTTCGATCATATTGTCTGTGAGAGAAGTTTTCACTCTGTTTTCAAATTCATATTTATTCTTTTATAAATTTTTTTACATCAGCAGGTAAACAGTTCCAGTCTTTGATTGTTTATAATTAAAAGTAGTGTTGGTAAAACCATTCACTTGAGGACATTGAGGTAAATAAAAGTTATCTTTACTGGTAAAACCATTCACTTGAGGACATTGAGGTAAATAAAAGTTATCTTTACTATGTCTACTGTCATCCCTATGTATATCAGACACTAAACTAAAATTATTATACAAAAAAGGTCATGTTAGAAGGACATTTCTTGTTAACAATTTTATAAACATGGTTGAGTGTTATTTGCTTAACTCTGTTTTGAACATTTAACCAACCAATACTACTAAAATCTCAAAATTTCAAACATGTTCTAGAGTCATATCCATGAATAAATTTAACAACTTTATTCTGTACAACTTGTAATCTATTTTTTAACTGTTTACTAATACCATTGTACTATGAAGCGCTAGCATAGTCAAAATGGCATTGAACCAATGAGTTACATAACAATTTACTTAATTCCATATTTGAACAGTGGTTTTGTCTATACAAGAACAGGAGTGTAGCTGCTATTAGGCACAGAAGGCCTGGGCCTACAAATTTTTTTGAAACATGAAAAAATTATAATTGCTTCAACTTCGAAAAACGCATTAAAATGTTGACCCTGAAGGTGGTGAGGTGTAAGAAATCTGCATTTCATATTAACATGATCCTCAGGCAATGGATTCTGGTCTTGTTCAAAGGACATATCTTTCAATTATCAACTCTACTTCTTTCTATATAGACATGCAGACAGTATTATTGGAAAGATTTCCCATGGTTTGACTTGTGAATAAGTGAGTGTTACAATTTTAAATGTTTCTCTGTTCCATATTGTTTTAAAATTTAGTTCTCTGGTATAAAGATAATACAGTAAAATTTAGTTCTCTGACTTTGAGATAAAAAAGTAAAGTATCAAAGAAATACAGGCCAAAGTCTTATATTTTCTTACCTTATTATTTGTCTAAATATGCTTTAAATCTAACTACAGGCGTTATAGGATTAAAACAATTTCCGGGGGAGGACCCCCACACACACACCCGGTTTTTATGTAACATATTCGGGCCTACAGCTCAAAAGATGCTAGCTACGCCCCTGAAGAATCTTATTCTTGAGTTCACCTTTTTAATAATATTATTAACAATGGATGTAGCAGAAAGATCAGTGTCGAATATTGAACCAAGGTGTTCAACAGATGATTGACAAACAATAGTGTGATCATTACATTTTACATTAAAATTATGAAGTTTAGATTTCCTTTTGGAACCAAACACTATACATTCAGTTTTTCCAAGGTGTAAAGACAGTTTGTTATCAACTAACCATTTAATACAATTTTCAAGTTCTTTACAAACAACACTACTGATGATACTAGGATATTTGTGAAAATAAAGGATGACACTTTCATCAGCATATAGAATAAGTTTACATAAATACATAATCAAAAATCACTAATATCCTATATCAGTGTTAAGGCATTATGAAATGGAAATGGGTGTGACAAGTAACAAGAACTCTACACATTTACATCACAAAACATATGATATCTACAATTACTGGATATAATATATATGTTGAAAGTTAATATAAAGAGGGCAATACAAAAGAATGTACAAAAGTAGTAATAAAGACAAAACAACCAGTTTACAATGTTAAAATTTATGCAGTTGTTGGCAATAAGAGAACACTTTCCATTCTTAACTTTGAATTTTGCAAGTGTAAATACATGTATGTAAATCAGAACACAAGAATTTGTACCCAGGTCACTTTGAGCTATATAAGTGTCCAATGTTTACACTCAGTGAATTTGTAAAACCAACTTATATGTGCTAACTGTCTGTCCGAAAACTTAAACATTTCCTATAACATTTGCAATATTGAAGATAGCAACTTGATATTTGGCATACATGTGTATCTCATGGAGCTGCACATTTTGAGTACTGAAAGGTCAAGGTCATCCTTTAAGGTCAAATATACGGCTTCAAAGCGGCGCAATAGGGGGCATTATGTTTCTGACAAACACATCTCTTGTTTTTACATGGAAAACCACAGACATTGTTGTAATTTGCCACATATTAGGCATTGTGTATACATTTTTGAACTCAATTTTCCACACAATGAAACAACTTTTTAAAAAGGCACCAACAAATGTTCCTCCATCCCCTTTGCCCGCTAAACAAAAAATCAGTTTTTAGCTCCACTGGCCAAATTTGTTCAAATTATGCCTCTGGGTCAAATTTGACCCTGCCTGGGGGTCACAAAATTGAAAATTGCTTATTTAAGGCCTATTTTTTGAAAACTTTCAAAATCTTCTCGTCCATAACCATTGGGCCTAGGGCTATCAAATTTGGTATGTAGGGACATCTAATAGTCCTCAACCAAATTAGTTCAAATTATGCCCCTGGGGTCGAATTTGACCCTGCCCCGGGGGTCACAAAATTGAAAATTGCTTATTTTAGGCCTATTTTGTGAAAATTTTCTAAACCTCCTCGTCGATAACCATTAGGCCTAGGGCTATCAAATTTGGTATGTAGAGACATCAAATAGTCCTCTACCAAATGTGTTCAAATTATGCCCCTGGAGTCAAATTTGACACTGCCCCGGGGGTCACAAAATTGAACATATGCGTATATAGGGTCTATTTTGTGAAAACTTTACAAATTTCGTCCATAACCATTGGGCCTAGGGCTACCAACATTAGTATGTAGTGGCATCTTATAGTCCTCTACCAAGTTTGTTCAAATTATGCCCCTTGAGTCAAGTTTGACCCTGCGCCGAGGGTCACTACATTGAACATATGCTTATATAAGGCCTATTTTGTGAAAACTTTAAAAACTTCTTGTCCATAACTGTATGGCATAGGGCTACCAAATTTGGTATGTAGTGACATGTAATAGTTCTCTTCTTAGTTTGTTCAAATAATGCCCATGGGGTCAAATTTGAAACTGCCCCGGGGGTCACAAAATTGAATGCTTATAAAGTGCTTATTTTGTGAAAACTTCAAATATATTCTTGTCCATAGCCATTGGACCTAGGGCTACCAAATTTGGTATGTAATGACATCTTATAGTCCTCTACCAAGTTAGTTCAAATTATGCCCCTTGAGTCAAGTTTGATTCTGCGTCAAGGGTCACAACATTGAACATATGCTTATATAAGGCCTTTTTTGTGAAAACTTCAAAGATATTCTTGTCCATAGCCATCCGGCCTATGGCTATCAAATTTGGTATGTAGTGACATCTAATAGCCCTCTACCCTGCCCCAGGGATCACAAAATTGAACATATGCTTATATAATGCCTATTTAGTGAAAACTTAAAAGAAAATTCTTGTCCATAACCATTAGGCCTAGGGCTACACAATTTGGTATGTAGTATCATTGTATAGTCCTCTACTTAGTATGTTCAAATAATGCAGAAGGGGTCAAATTTGACCTTTCCCTGGGTGCCACAAAATCGATTATATTTATGAATTATGCCCCTGGGGTTAAATTTGACCCAGCCCAGGGGGTCACAAAAGTGTACGTGTGCTTAAATAGGGCCTATATTTAAGTATTTGCACATGCCGAGAATATTTGTTTCAGCCTTTTTTTCAGCAGTGGAGCGATACAGGGCCATTGTGGCCCTCTTGTTTATAAGAATATGTCAAAATGGGCAAAAGTCAGGGACAATACTGTCTAAATGCCCTTTTAACAACTCTGGTGACATGCGGCTGTAGTATATTTTCTCTGTAAATTTACAGCAAAACACAAAATGTCATCATCATAAATGTATAGCTTACATGTATTTAAATATGATACAAGGTCTTACCTAGTATTTATACAAATTAACCTGGATATTTATGAAAAACAACATCTTCCTGTAAAGTGTAAAGAGAGAAGGCATTTGTTCACCAGTAACATTTATGATGTTCAGTACTGGTAAATTGCAAGCAACAAACATGAAAAATTCAGTTCCCAATTCATCGAGTTTTTTAAAAGTTCAACTTTGCTTAAAGGGGCCTTTTCACAGATTTTGGCATTTTTTAACTTATTCATTAAATGCTTTATATTGATAATTGTAAACATTGGATCGTAAAAGCTCCAGTAAAAAATCAAGAATAAAATTAAAAAAAGGAAAAGAACATTGCCCGGAGCAGGTTTCGAACCAGTGACCCCTGGAGTCCTGCCATAGTCCTGAAGTAAAAACGCTTTAGCCTACTGAGCTATTCCGCCGAGTACACATACTTGACCTATTTTATACGTTATATAAGCAATCTTCGTAGTTTCACAAAATTTAACGACAAAAACAGAACTCTCCAAATTATTCAATCGTTTCGCGTTGCAACGCTTTATAATTTTTAGGTTTTAAAATCGTCAAAAGATGCATATAATGCACTGTAACTCCAATATAAAGCGCTCCGTTATAACGCTGAATCCAATATAACGCGGAGGGTGCTTGGATCCCATTTTTTCTCCAACCTTCCATTTGATTTCTGATTCAATCTGTATTACGCAACTTCATGTATTTTCAGGCAATCGCAGTCTTGTTGATTGCTTTATTCAACCGTGCGTTGAACCGATTATATCGATAATCGCCTCGAGGTTAAACAACACCGACAGCTAATTGGTGTTAATCTGTTGTGTAATGTCAATAAAGGTGTGAAAAACTCGCGTGTCAGTGTTTATTACATGTATTCCTCATCAGAGCGGTTCATTGCGATAATTTCCATAAGTTATGTGCAAGCGGGATAGTTATACAATTCAAGTAATTCAAAACGATTGAAACATTCTTACTTTGATATGGTTGCAGTTTGACTATATGAAATGAGCGGCTGTGAAATATACTGCCTACTGTATAAAACGACTTCTTCTGTCATTTCATTATCATTCTAGAATTATGTCATTTAATCTTTCAGTTCGTGTATAAGAAATTAAATAATGCAGACGATTTATTTACATGCGAACGCAGTGTACCGGCAATTGTTAACAGAGTTTCACTTTCATTTTCGCGCGGTATCAGAAAGTCCCCGAGAAACACGTATTTTGCATGCGTATGACGCAATAAAACAATTTTTTGTACATGAGTCGTATTGCATTCAATCTAAATTTAAAGTCGCTCGTCCAATGAAAGCTCTGCCCCATAATGCACTGTACTCTTAACACTTCTGAAAATGGCATATATGCGTACGTTTGTGTTTACGAATTTCTTAAACATATATCGTCATTAATGTTCAAGATTATTATTTTTTAAGTGATGTTGCAATTTTATTGGATTATCGGATAAATGTGCACATAAGAAAAGCAGTATGTATACTGTTATCGATACGATTCGGTTTATATGCATGTATTTGCGTCAACACAGCATGGCAATATACATGACCTATATTAAAGGCTATTCTATACCTGTTTTTTTTTATAGCGCCCTGCAGTAAATGAGCTCAAAACCTATAACGCGGATCCGTTATAACGCTGTTTCGCGGCTTGGACCCCATTGACCGCGTTATATTGGAGTTACAGTGTGGCTATATTAGACCATGGTAAATGTTCAGTATTACTGTTTCCTCACAAATATCATAACTAAAACGAAAATTTGCGAATCTGAAACAACTTTTTTCAATTTTGTCAATTTACCAAAGCGTGAAAAGATCCCTTTAAGTAATAATGCATCAATGTTTATTCTAAAGAAAAAGAGTAATCATTTATGCCTAAACTGTTCTGCTGTCCAGTAGCAAGGACGTCATACACAAGCTTTACAACATTTATACTTTTAGTTACTTAACAATCTAAAATGAATGTCCATTCTAACTTTGCTGTTGTATTCTTCCCTCAAATCATACATGTTTCTTGCATAATTGAATGTTCATGTCCATGGATCACAATGTATATACAAACAAACGTTATTTTGAATTATCTTTCACAGTTATATATTTAATATTAGGTTAATTTTGGGATACACTCAAGCAAATATTAACATTTGTCTCTAAATGAATCATCCTCTGAAGCCCCCGATGGGATTCAAACCCATACCTCTTTCCTCTGGAGAGGAAAGTATTCTATCTTAAAATACAAGGGCATGTAAAAGGAAAACTAGCAATTTCAAAGGGACGTTTTCACAAATTAGACATGTATTGAAATTTGTTATTAAATACTTTAAATTGATAACATTTAAGCAAAATACATCAATAAAAAAAAGAAAGGAAGTCTTCCTTAACTGGGCTCGATCCATTGACCCTTAGAGTAAAAGCTTAAACCAATGGGCCATCAGTGCTCCCATATAGTCAGTGGTTTATTTTATACTTTATATAAGCAATCCTTGTAATGTCACAAAATCACATAAGAACTGCCCAAATTATTTTTTTCCAGTAGACTCTACGCTATAGTGATAAATGCAAACATTAGATCTAAAAAGCTGCAATAAAAAAAGAATAAAATTGAATAAAAATATAAAAGTAACCCTCAAACGGGCTCGAACCATTGACCCCATGGTGTAAAAGTCTACCGTTTGGACCACTCGGCCATCTATGCTCATACAATGAGTGATGTGTTTCATACTTTATCAAGTTTATGTAAGCAATCCTGGTATCTCACAAAATATAACGAAAACAGTCGATTTAATTTTTAAATTTATTTGATGTCAAAACTATAAGTACTCCTATCAGTATGTCAGTAATGGCATCTTAAAATTGTAACAAGTTTTTAAGTACGTTGTGGGAATTCACAGATCTACATTAAATTATAACTTAAAAATTATTACTTGTATTCTTGAAAAAGACGAGCTAAAACACACATTTTAATTTTTCCTCTTAACGAGGGGGCCGCCATCTTGTTCACTAATGTAGTTCCAAATCCAATATGACGGCCGCCTACGTACATCAGAGAGACGGTGTGGTGTAGCCCACTGTCCGATGCGTTCAGATTGCCTTGTTCAGTATCTCATGTTTTGCTAAAAAATGTTAATGATTTGTTTTTTTGTGTCACAATTTGCTTACATATTTGTGCTTGCTCCGTTTATCTTTTGAATATTACAAATGTCATGGTTATTGAAGACTTGTGTGCATTTTTTTAAGGATAATGTTTTGATTCGTGTAAGAGTGTGTATATTTATGCTCACAATAACAGATTAAGAGGGTTGACGTTTTGTGTCATGATTTACACCGTTGTCATGTTCTTATCAAGTTAAGAAACATTTGTCATTGTTATTATTGTTTGGGCTTAACATCCTGAAATACAAGTACATTTTGGTGAAGTCACATTCACGGATTGTGATGCACACTTTGGTTCAGTGTGGAATATTTGCAATACATCAGTTATTATGTGGAATTTACAGTGTAAATTCTAGTTCTGAGTGGAATATTTGCAATAGGAATCGTATTGTGGACTTTGCCATGGTGTCTTTTAGAGTTTGTTATCTTGTCTGTTGATTTAATTGAATAAAAAAGTTCATGAACATGGTTGAAATTTATCCGAAAGCATAATACGGTGTTTGGAAACAAATACAAAAATTGTTATCATCCTTGGACAAGTTCATTGGAAAAATCTTCTCTTGGCAACAGTCACTAATGTCCAAACCAAACATATGCACACAATTTGGCTTTCAAATGAATTAGCACATTTAAATAAAAAAGCTTTCTATTTTTAAATAATTTTCTCACTCTAAAATTGTATGCCTTAAACAAGTAGACAGATATTGTTCTGGTCAGTAAGTTAAATGACCCATGTCAGACAAGTCAGGCATACAATTTCCACACCTCTATGAACAATACTGATAATATTTTCTGATTTACATTTAATGTTTGTTGGAGAATCAAGTGAAATTTTAATGAGATTGATATAATGGCTATCCTAATGGTCTACACAGGAGGACATTAAAGCAGTGACATATTTATCAACATCATTAACAAAGACTGGGTAAATGAAAAACATTTTTTTATTGTTGATAAAAATAGCAGCAGAAGTTTAAAAAACAAATATCTGTTTTACCAAAAATAGTTAAAAATTCTCCCGAGCTTTTGCTGATGGCTCAATTTCCAGTGATTATGTGTTAGCAACAAAAAACAACAACATTAATCTCCAAGATGTGTCAGTTATTACAGGAAAACCATGTTTTTCAGCCTTTTTTCAGCTGCCTTTATTTTTGGCATTCAGGAAGAAATTCGTAGTGATCTTTACCATTAAGGAGTGGAATGCAAAAACTGCTGTATTATGCAAGTTATGTGTGCATGCCAGAATGTAAGGTGTAAATGTCTTTGGTGATCAAGTACATTATTCATCCGCACATCTAGGGATTTTATAGCCTGACCTAAACATGGCAGGGTGCCTGAAAAGGGGCAAGATGATATCTTTCTCAAGGTCTTATATCCAGTCTTCCATTCAGCACAATTTCATGATGTATATTCTTTATAACATATGATTGGATGTTCACAGAAAGAAATTCTGTGAAACCATTATTAATCGTCAGGCATTAATTTTCGTGTATTCCGTCAGTCGACCGATTGACGAATTCAAGATCCTAACGTTTATGTCCCATATTTGAACAAATTATAAAGACTGAATTACCAAAGGCATGAGGCCCTAAAATCCAACGTAATCCACGCATACATGCTCCGTCTGTTTCGTAATCAAGATTAATCCGGTTTTGACACAAAGGGTTTAGATTCACAGAGTACTGACACGTTACATTGCTCTAAAACGCGAGTGCAGTACAGCTGTATCGACTGCGTTGACTTTGTTCAGGTAGAAAAGTAATGATTAGCGCTAATTGTTAACAACTTTATTACCAATTGTGTGTATTGTGTTTTTAGCTCCACTGGCCAAAGGCCAGCGGGGCTTATGTCATGGTCCTGTGTCCGTTGTGTGTGCGTGCATGCGTTAACTTTTTCTTTAAACATCTTCTTCTCCTAAACTACTGGTCCAATTCTGATGAAATTTCTCAGGAATGTTCCTGTGGTGAACCTCTTTCAAATTTGTTCAAATTATGCCCCTGGGGTCAAATTTGACTTTGCCCCTGTGGGTCAAAAAATTGAAAATTTACTTATATAAGGCCTATTTTGTGCAAACATTATAAATCTTCTTGTCAAGAACCATTGGGCCTTGGGCTACCAAACTTGGTATGTAGTGACATCTTATAGTCTTTTACTAAGTTTGTTCAAATTATGCCCCTGGGGTCAAATTTTATCCTGCCCAGGGGGTCAAACAATTGAAAATTTGCTTATATAAGGCCTATTTTGTGCAAACTTTAAAAATCTTCTTGTCCATAACCGTATGGTGTAGGGCTACCAAATTTGGTATGTAGTGACATCTTATAGTCCTCTACCAAGTTTGTTCAAATTATGCCCCTGGGGTCAAATTTGACCCTGCCCCGGGGGGTTAAAAAATTGAAAATTTGCTATATAAGGCCTTTTTTGTGCAAACTTTAAAAATCTTCTTGTCCATAACCATTGGGCCAAGGGCTACCAAATTTGCTATGTAGTGACATCTTATAGTTTTCTACCAAGTTTGTTCAAACTATGCCCCTGGGGTCAAATTAGAACCTGCCCCGGGGGTTTAAAAGATTGAAAATTTGCTTTTATAAGGCCTATTTTGTGCAAACTTTAAAAATCTTCTTGTCCATAACCATTGGGCCTATTTCTATCAAATTTGGTAGGTAGTGACATCTAATAGTTCTCTACTTAGTTTTTTCAAATTATGCCCCTGGGAACAAATTTGACCTTGCCCCAGGGGTCACAAAAATGAACATATTCTTAAATAAGGCCTATTTTGTGCAAACTTCAAAAATCTTCTTGTTCTTAATTATAGAGCCTAGGGCTACTAAATTTGGTATGTTTTTATATCTAATAGTTCTCTACCAAATTTTTTCATATTATTCCCCAGGGCTCAAATTTGACCCTGTCCCGGGAGGTCACAAAACTGAACATATGACATTTACCAGGGGAGATTACTGCGGCCGTGTGGCTGTGACCAACAACAACAACAACAACAACATCTTGTAAACATGAGATAAAACCCTGTCATTTAGTGCCATTTTAGATCAGATGGTGACTGCTTACAAAGGAATTGAAGTAAGAACATGTATTCTGAATGTTTTTCTTATAAACTGAAACAAGTCGGGATTTATTTAAATACGTCGAAAGTGACCATATATCCGGATAAAAAAAATTCGGATGACATGTTTATTTAATGTCTTTTTTTGTAGTGTTTAAACCAGTTTAATAATATCTTATTGATTTGAAAACACAACTTCCATGAACATAATTGTTTCCAGAAAAGTCAATATATGATACTGCATTGTAAACTCAAACTTTGTATCCAAGAGGTGTTGGAATTAATGAAGTGCAATGTTCTTAACTATCGTATATGCTCCTTTTTAATAACTAATGATTCATTGTTCCATTTGTGAATTGTGACTCATGAATTGTGGAGATATGATTGTCAATTGCTCAACAATCCATATAAATTCTTGATTATTTTATAGTTTTCTTAATATAAGTTACCATGAATTGATCTTAGAAGTCAACTGTATTACTTAATTAAATACATTTATAAATATAAGAAATAATCTTTAGATTATCATAATATTCTCAGGCCTGTTGGTCTAAAGGTGTGTGGGTTGTTAATTATATTTTTGCCCCTCTTCCAAGAAGAGGGTGTTTATTGTTTTGCACATGTCGGTCCGTTTGTCGTCCGTATGTCCGTCCACCAGATGGTTTCTGGATGATAACTCAAGAACGCTTAGGCCTAGGATCATGACACTTCAAAGGTACATTGATCATGACTCGCAGATGACCCCTGTTGATTTTGAGGTCATTAGGTCAAAGGTCAAGGTCACGGTGACCCGAAATAGTAAAATGTTTTCCGGATGATAACTCAAGAACGCTTATGCCTATGATCATGAAACTTCATAGGTACATTGATCATGACTAGCAGATGACCCCTATTGATTTTCAGGTCACTAGGTCAAAGGTCAAGGTCACGGTGACCGGAAATAGTAAAATGGTTTCCGGATGATAACTCAAGAACGTTTTATGCCTAGGATCATGAAACTTCATAGGTGCATTGATCATGATTCGCAGATGACCCCTTTTGATTCTCAGGTGAAAGGTCAAGGTCACTGTGACCCGAAATAGTAAAATGTTTTCTGGATGATAACTCAAGAACGCTTATTCCTAGGATCATGAAACTTCATAGGTACATGGATCATGACTCGCAGATTACCCCTATTGACTTTCAGGTCACTAGGTCAAAGGTCAAGGTCACGGTGACTTCACACAGTAAAATGGTTTCCGGATGATAACTAAAGAAAGCTTACGCCTAGGATCATGAAACTTCATACGTACATTAATCATGACTCACAGATGGACCCCTATTGATTTTCAGGTCACTAGGTAAAAGGTCAAGGTCACAGTGCCAAAAAACGTATTCACTCAATGGCTGCCACTACAACTGACAGCCCATATGGGGGGGGGGGGGGGGGCATGCATGTTTTACAAACAGCCCTTGTTTGAGATGATTCTTTACAAAGAAAGATGCTACTATTGTATTTGATATAAATGTGTGAAAGGCTCTAAGAAGGAACCAGAGATTATTAACCCTTTACCAAACACCAACAGGATTTTACGGGTTTATAGCCGACGACTTTATAAATAATTATGATAAAATGAGAAATTGCTCAAGATGAGCAATTTCTCCTTTTATCACAATTATTTCTACCCTACCTGATTATTTCCTTAATATTCTATTACAATTTAATTGTCATCTGCAACCTTTTTCAAATTGGGAAAGTCCAAAATGTGTCGTTTGGTAAAGGGTTAAGGCATTTTGATTCCTACGGGTCTTGTGAATCTGTCTTTTTTAAATCAAATGCGTATATTTGATCTTCAGCATCTAGAAATATGTGAAATAGAAAGAACGACAATATCTTTTGGAGAGATAAATGAACCTACGCTATAACCAATGGGACTGTGCTTCAAAGGAACAATTCCCGGGCTTTTAAGTCTGTTTAGTTAACACGGTAGTAACTTGTACCATATATAAAAATGCTCACCCTTCCAACTTTAAGCGCCCAGTGGGACAAGGGATAGACAGAGAAAGTCACATGCTTGAGTACATTTCAACCCATGCGCATTGCGCGGTTTTTTTTCGCATAAAAAACAGTGGAGCGATACAGGGCCATCATGGCCCTCTTGTTCAGTGTTGTTGAAAATTATACAGCCTCCACACAGCGGATCCGAATCAAAGACAATAAATGAATTTAAAAGATGATGATGTGTGGTCAACACCTGACTTATATACATTCTCCGCATTGATAACAAATTTATACAGAACATATTGATTTGTGTTTGGTTGTCTACAATACAGATGTAAAAATAGCTTGTGCTTCGTTTATGGGCTATCGATATTTTAATTATTGCAGACAGCTTTGACAAGTTTTACAATAGATGTTTCAATGTGTTACTTGTAGCAATTGAAAACGTAACAGGTAAAGAGAAACTAGCAATCATGACGATAAGTTCCATCCAAACGTAGGGTATTTGTTTACAAAAATTCACTTATTTTTTTGCTAGATTTTCAGGAAATTCCTGGAAAGCACGTTTTTTCGAATGATTGAGTATGACGCAATAAAACATTGCTTTGTATCCTATTGCATTGAATCTAAATTAAACTCATTTGTCCATTGGTTGTTACAATTAAATCTGAACTGTGCCCTATGAAACACTTTCCCATAATGCACTGTTAATTTTACACTTCAGAAAATTATTGTACTTAAAGTGATAAAATATTTACGATGCAAAACTCTTGAAACTTTATTGAAAATTTACCAAATAGTTTGCTAACACTAATTGTAACCAATAATCTTCGCATCTTCTCTAATTTGCGCCGATAAAGGTAAGATTGTTATTAGTTTGGCGATGATAATAAATGAATAAGACCAATTGGCTTCACTGTTTCAAACAGTCGTTAAAGGTCCCACTAATCTGCTAATCTTAATAATGATACACTAATGGGGGCCAATTACTGATCACCTGAGAACAAAAGACTAGTATATTGACATGTGACAAACAGGCCCCACCTCTTGCAAGCGACTTTCAAGTGTCCTCCCTCTTTCCCTGCTACGATTTATCGCAACCGCGATATATTTCGGACAAACAAATCAGATATTGATTGAAGCAGTTTGTTTTTTTTTCAAAGTCAGGAATTGGCGAATTTAAGTGCTGACAAAATCGTCATTTTTATAAAAATGTCAATGGCCTATAAAAACACAAGGGGTGTTTCTGTCTTTACCATTGACAAATAAAACAGGGAAACATAGGGTGAGATGTGTTTCAAAAGGACAAGGCATAAAACAGAATGGGGACCACATATTTTAACATGTTGAGGCATATAAATGGAATGGCGGCCACATATTAAAACAAATTGGGGCATACAAATGGAAGGAGGGGCCACATATTTTAACAAGTTGGGGCATACAAATGGAAGGAGGGGCCACATATTTTAACAAGTTTGGGCATACAAATGGAATGGGGGCCACATATAAAAACAGGTTAGGGCATACAAATGGAATGGGTGCCACATATTTTAACAAGTTGGGGCATACAAATAGAATGGGGGCCACATATTAAAACAAGTTGGGGCATACAAATGGAATAGAGGCCACATATTTTAACAAGTTGGGGCATGCAAATAAAATAGGGGCCACACATTTTAACAAGTTTGGGCATACAAATGGAAGGATCGTGATAAGTATATGAGACCTAAATTATACATTTGGGTATTGAATGCCTAAGACTCGACTGGATAGCTTATTGATAGAAGTGCAGAGCTACTATCTTGTTGTTGTCTAAGTTTGAGAATCAGAATTTAGTGTTGTTTTTTTTGTATGAAAAGCATGGAGTGCATGCTGTTTTTTTTTCATGATTATTTGTAAAAATCTGCATTGGCACCCACTTTACAGTGTATAATAACCATGTGTGAACCAATACTTCTTGCAAACGTAGCACCACTAAGACATTGAATAAATGCTATTATTATTATCCCCACGCTCCGAATTGGAGCAGGGGGGGATTATGTGGTTATCTCTGCTGTCTGTCTGTCCTGGCCACTATCTCCTCCTACACTATTAGCACTAGAACCTTGAAACTTAAACACATGGTAGCAATGAGCATATGTGGGATAATGCACTATTTGGAATTTTGATCTGACCCCGGGGTCAAAAGCTGCGGCGTGGGGGAAACGTGTCGGCCGCGGTTGCGCCATTTCTAGTTTAACTTGTGTTGTATATAATAATAAACAAATAACTAGACAAACTAGAAGATATGCAGCAGTGAAGAAAAGATAGTTAATTAGACCTTGGGGAAAAGAGCTGAACTTAAAGTATGTCATAATGACATTTGGTAAGCTGGCATGGAATTGATCCCTTCACCATAACTGTGTCATGTCAATCCCCTGTTTATGTTTACTGCCTAAACAGAACCATATCATTTTATTCCATTCACATAATCATTACCGTAATTACTGTATGTTTTCGGACACTTCAAAATAATTTTAAAAAAATTGTGTCGGAAAACTTAGATACGAAAAATATTCACAAAATACAGGTGTCCGAAAACTTAGATTTGAAAATGGAAGTGTCGGAAAATAGTGTCAATTGTATCAACGACTACTGGTAATAGCACACGCTTGTAAAATACCATGCCGTATAGTTTAAATTACAGTTATATATGTTTGCACTGCATTTTAAATGATTTTAAATGCTTAATTTATTTGACAGAATGTTACTACAAGGTTGTACTTTGACGAGTTTGAAGATGAGCATGTGATGTACCGATACTCGCTAGTATTAACCTGTAATTAACGCAATAAAAAGAGCAAACTATGAATTAATTTTTTGTTCATTTCCGATAGTTGTTGTCTAACACCTTCCAGTGTTCGTAAAACTTGCAATAAGGTGTATCACACTTTGAAGCGTTTAGTATTTGTCACAGTTATTTTACTGAGAAGGGGTAGTACAATTGCCTTAGATAATTGAACTGTTAACTGGCACTACACCTGGTAATTGTCATAACGCTTATTCTATCGGGCGAAACCATTGTTTAATACCGGTTTACAAGGTTATTTACCCAATCACGCAAATGTAATGGTCCGTTGCCCTCAGGCACCTGCCATGTTTTATGATGTTATTCTGGTTGTAAAACCCCATGATCGAAGTGTCATAAGATATTGAAAATAGGACCGAAATTTGGTAAAATAGCGCTGTAAAATATACTGGTCCGAAAACTTAGAGACATTAATTGTGTCCGAAAATTAAGAGTCACAATTTTTAATTTTTTTTTCTGAAAAAAGGGGTGTCCGAAAAACATAGAGTAATTATGGTATGTCTTATTTACCTTACTGTCAATGTCAAATGATGGATGGAAAACAAAAATTAATGAGGGCCAGATTTTATCATTAAAAAAAAACTCATTCTCAAACATTATTTCCAAACATTTTTAATAGCATGTGCTTAACCTGAATTTTCACTGACTGCAGTTTTATTCATTATTTAGGAAATTAGGGTTATGCATACAGCAAAGCTATGGGGATGCGTTGAGTTGTGGATTATAACATTTGTGAGGGAAAATATTATATTTGCTGTAAACGAATAAGTGAAATAAATAATTGTTATGACATTGATATGAGCCGTGCTGTGTGAAAAGGGGGTTAAATGCATGTTGGTAAAGTGTTGTCCCAGATTAGCCTGTGCAGTCTGCACAGGATAATCTGGGAAAACACTCTTCGCTTTTATAATATTTTTCGTTTGAAGAAAGTCTCTTCTTAGCAAAGATCAAGTTTAGGCGGAAAATGTCGTCCCTGATTAGCCTGCACAGACTTATCTGGGAGGACACTTTATGCAGATGCATTAAACCCCCTTTCCACAGAGCCAGGCCTATAAAACTACCGTAAATCCACGAATATAATACGTCCTCGTGCATAATACGCACCCCCAAGTTTGGTAAAAATTTATCGGTAAAAATTGAAAATCCGAGTAAAATACGCACTAAAAAAATCAGTGTCCGAAATCGGCCATTTCCGAAAAAATGTGTCAATATATTTTTGTGTTGTGAAAATAGCAAATCAATTTGGTGTTGTCAATTATCTGTTTCACAGTAATACCCCAGTATATTGATCGGGATGTGTTATAGTGCTGTTGTTATGACAGTTGCATAATAAATATCTCTGTCTGTTGTTTATATTACCATTGATTGTTACCGATAACACATGGGCCCCTTGCTGACATCTGGGTCAAGCAGTCATAATGACAAAGAAAGAAGCAGAGACACTGTTTTTTGTTTTCACATTTAATTCAATTTGACAATATTCGGGACGATAATAATTATAATAATAATAAAGTAATAAGAAGACAAAATGGTTACTTCCGTTTTTATAGTTGTCTAGATGAATTACTTTTCCGAAGTGTTACACACTCGATACTTTAATATAACTTAAAATACAATTAAACCGCTCGTGTTTTTCATGATCTCTTTAATTAAAATACGCTGCTGTCATTATAAAGGCTAGTTTGGGAGTAAAACACAAATTAATTAATTATCACCTTTCAATTTAATTCGGCAATTGGCAGACAGGTGTAATAGACTCTATTAGCATCATAAAACTAATTATTTAATTACCACTCTTTACTTCAGATATGGTAAATATGCGGTAGAAAGATAAATAGTGGTCAGCTAAGAAATATTTATTTACGGGTATTGTCAGGTTGTTTTTTTTCATTTGCTAATCTCTTTATATGATTTAGAGTCCAGTCGCTATTTTGTAGGCAGACGACGATATTAACTGTGTATTCAAATTATATACAGTGTCTGCGCATGAATTACCCAATATTATCCAATAGCTCCTCCCGTTCTCACGTTTCATTCGACATCGTCATTTCATGTGTAAGTGAGCTCAATGTTGATTGGCCAGCTACCATGCGCACTTCAATAACAATAAGGTCAAGCGATGTCTCATAATTGGGTACAGACCGGGTTTTGTTTACTGTTCGAATTGCGAACACTTTCTTTAAAACAAAGAGACAAATATAGAAAACCAGTCCGATTTAAATGGCGGATGTTTTCAATGAAATTTTACTAGATTATCGCATTTTCACAAATAAGATTTTTATTGAGCCAAATTCTCAATATTTTCGCAAATGACTCAAATGGCGAACGACAGCGCGAGCCCTGTTGCACCCCTTTGATGTAAAAGTGTTGTTCAAAATGGCTGCCACGAAGCTAATAACAGCGATTAAGTTGAAAATTTGCACAGGAAAAAATTTGTTCTGCTCTACACTCGTATGTTATACGCACCCCCTACTTGAAGAAAAAATCGGCAGGTAAAAAAGTGCGTATTATATTCGTAGATTTACGGTATTTACTATTATTTCCAGATTTCTACCCACCAACTCACTTTTGAACCAAGTACGAAGAAGTATGACCCTAATTAATTACAATAAATAAAACTTGTTTTTATCACAATCTTTTCCAGTTTAGCATTATTTGGTCACACAATTTAGCTTCCTCAGACTGGTTTTTGATTGTATCTTTAAACAAAGTCCTTAAATCAGTTTGTTCTAGCTAAAGATTATTCTAGCATACAAGTAAGCTGTTTACCAGTATTTGATCCATAAAAGTTGGGTGCTTTTCAGTCATACGAACATGTTAGGGCTTGTTACCATCATTAAGGGTTGTAAATATGGATGGAATTTAATGGCGTTGGCAAGTGTACCACATTAGCTTGACATAATGAATTACTTGCAGTGTGGTTGCAGTTATGAGTATTAACACTTTGATGATATAATGGCTTCCTGCAGTATCATTTAGAGCTTAGGACATTGCACACTGCACCTCTGAGTTTAACCCTTTGCATGCTGGGAAATTTGTCGTCTGCAAAAATGTCGTCTGCGGAATTTCTAAAATTAGCATTTCTTCGATTTGTTTTCAAAGAATACTATCAGAATAGCAGACAGTTTGGATCCTGATGAGATGCCTCGTTCTGTGGCGTCTCATCTGGATCCAAACTGTTTGCAAAGGCCTTCAAAATACGGTTCCAGCACTGAAAGAATTAGCATCTCATGTAAAAGACACCTAAGCAAGTTAGGGTTGAGGGAGGTAGCTTATAAGCTGAGTTCTTGCAGCATGGTGTTATCACTAGACCATACATATAGGATCTTGCATGTCTGAGTAGTCATTTTGTATTGAATTTATTAAACAAGTCATCTAAATAAAGATAAAAACAAGGAATGCCGAGTTTTTATTTTAATCAATTCAATACAAAATGACCACGAATCTTAGATTCTATTTATAACATGACTTACAAATTTTCTTTTTATTTTATGCTCTTTTCACCGTTTATTCACATTGTAAAGAAGTTTAATTTTAGAAATTCGCTGGAATAATGACGTCATTTTGTCAAAAAAATGACGTCATTTCACAGTTATATAACTAGTGTAATAACACCAGTGTAATAAACAAAATTGAGCCTCTGTGCATAATAAATACGTTATTTCACTCCTGGAGCGTAGGTCATGTTATAAATACGTTTATAGGACAGGGCACAATGAAGCTTCTATATAATTACAATGACTTTAGGATAAACCAACGCTATTAAGTGTACAATTTTGTTAGAGGTGATGATGATGATGATGATGATGATGATGATGATGATGATGATGATGATGATGATGATGTTGATGTTGATGATGGTGGTGGTGTTGGTGATGATGTTGATGATGATGATGATGATGATTCCGGGATGTTTTATTTGCAATTCGTTTATTATATGCTTTTATGACTTGTTGGAGATTTTCCAATGACTTGTATTTCATGTTATTTTCCCATGTATGCTTCAAGATATTTGTTTACAATGTATACTGAGAAAAAGCCAGTTAAGCAAAAGTAATTTCTGTAGGTCTAGCAATAAAGCAAAAAAACTTGACAGAGAGTTTTTTTCACAAAAATATGTCTGGAATCTTCGATAGAAACACTTATGCAAATTGCTGTGATAAATTGCCCAAGGGTAAACTATTACAGCAACATAATGGAGAATAATTTTGTTGGGACAATTCCAAAACAATGCATTGATTAATCTATTTTATTCTGATTGAAGTAAATTGTCAATATTCACTATACCAGAATAAATAAACGATTGGTCTTGTAATAATATATTAAATGTATTTTAATCACATATCTAGGATCCATCATGCAACCATCAGGTATCAGAAAGTCCCCGGAAAGCAAGTTTTTTGCATGACGGTGTATGACGCAATACAAAATTTCTTTGTACATGTATCGTATTGCATTCAATCTAAATTTAAATTCGCTCGTCCAATGAAAGCTCTGCCCCATAATGCACTGTTCTCTTTACACTTCTGAAAATGGCGTATGCATATAGTTGTGTTTGTGAAATTCATAAACATATTTATCGTCATAAATGTTTAAGATTATTAATTTTTTTAAGTGATGTAACTTGATTGGATTATCGGATAAATGTGCACATTAGAAAAGCGGTATGTATACTGTTATCGATACGATTCAGTTTATATGCATGTATCTGCGGATGACAACATAGCATGGCAATACACAGGACCTATATTATAGGCTATACTATGCCTGTTTTTATAGACCCTGCAATAAATGAGCTCAAAACTAATTATAACGCGGATCCGTTTTTAACGCTGTTGTGTGGCTTGGACCCTGTCATCCGCGTTATATTGGAGTTACAGTGTAAATATGTGATAAAATCATACATCCATATCGTAAAACCCACTAAATTTGTGATAAAATCATTCATCCACATCATAAAACCCACTCAATATGTGATAAAATCATTCATCCATGCTGCAGAGCCCACTAAATTGTTTGATGAATCGACACTGTTAAACCCAATTAATCTTTGATAAAATAAATCAACTCTTATGAAGCCCACTGTTTCTGTGATATATATTCAAAGTAAACTAAAACTGACATTTTGATTGTTCATGAGTCTTTAATACCCACTGACTTAATGATTTTATTTTCATATATTGATACTTAAATTCCCAATATATCTGTGATATTACAATCGTACATTTACACTTTATTGCCCAATATATTTGTTATTTTGCTATAGTACATTCCCGCGTTAATGTTCCATATTATCTCTGTGATGTTGCCATTTCTTATCTGCACTTTAATGTTCGGTATTACCCCTGCAGGTAACTCCCACACTACGGTGAGACGGCACCCTGCGTTAATTTTTCAAAATTATCTCTGTGATGTTGCCATTTCTTATCTGCACTTCAATGTTCCGTATAACCCCTGCAGGTAATTCCCACACTACGGTGAGACGGCATTACTCGGCGGGTGATATGCTGGAGGACCCGCAGTTGAGTGGCGGAGGAGACGCAAGAACCACTCGACCTCGCTCCGAAGGCCACAGATATAACAAGTCCTTCAACCAGAAACGCGCTTCCAGTTATGCAGTACGTTCTGAATTTTTTGTTGTCATGTTTTGAGCTCTCCACTTGCGCTGACATTTGTTTTATCAATATTGTTATTTAATTATACCCCCACTAAACGAAGTTGGGGGGGGTATATAGGAGTGAGCTTGTCTGTCGGTCGGTCGGTCGGTCCGTCCTTGTCCGCTCTCTAATTCAAGTAGTTTTCATCCGATCTTCACCAAACTTGGTCAGAAATTGTATCTACATGAAGTCTAGGCCAAGTTTGAACATGGGCCTTGCTGGGTAAAAAATTAGGTCACTGGGTCACTAAGTGCGTTTTAAACATTCAGCATGTTGTCTTCTCTCTAATTCAAGTAGTTTTTATCAGAGCTTTATCAAACTTGATCAGAAGTTGTATCTAGATGATGCCTAGGCCAAGTTCCAACATGGGTCATGGCAGGTCAAAAACTAGGTCACAGGGTCACTTAGTACATTTTACACATAGCATGGTGTCTGCTCTGTTATTCAAGTAATTGCATCCGATTTCACCAAACTTGGTAGAGTTGTATCATAGATGATGTGCACGGTCAAGTAAAAACAGACTTATGGCCATGGTATCTTGAAAAACCAGGCACGGGGTCACTTAGTGCGTTTTAAACTTGGCATATGTGTCCACTGTTTTTGTGAAGACGCAACATGCAAAATATTCTTAAGAACCTTCCTTTGTCTTAGTTTTGTGTTATTGTCCTCCGTCCGTCCATCATCATTATGTTCATCCGTCCAATTTGCACCCATCCTCAAACAAAGTTATGTTACAGGATACCTTGTGCCTTTCAGGCCCTCTGTTCAAGTAGTTTTCATCCGATCTTCACCAAACTTGGTCAGAAGTTGTATCTACATGATGTCTAGGCCATATTCGAACATGGGCCTTGCCGGGTCAAAAACTAGGTCACTCAGTGCGTTTTAAACATTCAGCATGTTGATGGCAGGTCAAAAACTAGGTCACAGGGTCACTTAGTACATTTTACACATTCAGCATGGTGTCTGCTCTGTTATTCAAGTAATTGTCATCCGATCTTCACCACACTTGGTCAGAAGTTGTATCTAGATGATGTGTAGGTCAAGTACAAACATGGGCCATGGAGGGTCAAAAACCAGGTCACGGGGTCACTTAGTGCGTTTTAAACATTGAGCATGGTGTCCACTGTTTTTGGTGAAGACAACATGCAAAATATTCTGTGTCAATGGGGCATGTGGGGGTATTCGTCACGTCTGTGACAAAGCTCTAGTTGGTTTTAGTGTGCTTTCAGTTATGCAGTATGTTTGTGATTAAGTGATTGTGAGCTTTCAACTACTTGATTGTGTTGTGCATATGGTGTCTGCCTAGCAATCAGGACCCATAATAAATCACAAAACAATTCTAAAGTCTAAGAATTAAAAATATTCTTTAAATTGATATTTTCAAGAATTGCTTAACTGTTGAGTCAAACTTGGCACCTCTTAACACCTCTATCTGTATCATTCTTCATGTATAACATTTTGTTATGCCCCCTTTCGAAGAAGAGGGGGTATATTGTTTTGCGCATGTCTGTCGGTCCATCGGTCCGTCTGTCGGTCCATCCGTCCACCAGATGGTTTCCGGATGATAACTCAAGAACGCTTATGCCTAGGACCATGAAACTTTATTGGGTCATTGATAATGACTCCCAGATGACCCCTATTGATTTTCAGGTCACTATGTCAAAGGTCAAGGTGACTCTAACCAGTAAAATGGTTTCCGTATGATAACTCAAGAACGCTTACACCTAGGATCATGAAACTTCATAGGTACATTGATCATGACTGGCAGATGACCCCTATTGATTTTCAGGTCACTAGGTCAAAGGTCAATGTCACGATGACTCGAACCAGTTAAATGGTTTCCGTATGATAACTCAAGAACGCTTACGCCTAGGATCATGAAACTTCATAGGTACATTGACCATGACTCGCAGATGCCCCCTATTGATTTTCAGGTCAAAGGTCAAGGTCACAGTGACTAAATAGTAAAATGGTTTCCGGATGATAACTCAAGAATGCTTACGCCTAGGATCATGAAAATTCATAGGTTCATTGATCATGACTGGCAGATGACCTCTATTAATTTTCAGGTCACTAGGTTAAAGGTCAAGGTCACAGTGACTCGAAACAGTAAAATGGCTTCGGATGTTAACTCAAGAATGCTTACGCCTAGGATGATGAAACTTCATAGGTACATTGATCATGACTCGCAGATGACCCCTTTTGATTTTCAGGTCACTAGGTCAAAGGCCAAGGTGACTCGAACCAGTAAAATGGTTTCCGGATGATAACTCAAGAACGCTGACGCCTAGGATCATGAAACTTCATAGGTACATTGATCATGACTGGCAGATGACCCCTATCGATTTTCAGGTCACTAGGTCAAAGGTCAAGGTCACAATGACTCGAACCAGTAAAATGGTTTCCGGATGATTACTCAAGAACGCTTACGCCTAGGATCATGAAACTTCATAGGTACATTGACCATGACTCCCAGATGACCCCTATTAATTTTCAGGTCACTAGGTCAAAGGTCAAGGTCACAGTGACTCGAAACAGTAAAATGATTTCCTGACGATAACTCAAGAATAATTAGGCCTAGGATGATGAAACTTCATAGGTACATTGATCATGACTGGCAGATGACCCCTATTGATTATCAGGTCACTAGGTCAAAGGTCAAGGTCTCAGTGACAGAAAACGGATTCACACAATGGCTGCCACTACAACTTACAGCTCAGGTCACTAGGTCAAAGGTCATGGTCACAGTGACAAAAAACAGCCCATATGGGGGCGTTCATGTTTTACAAACAGCCCTTGTTAATGACAAAATCACCAGTGGAGGCCTGTATATATTCAAACATTGAACACATTTTTTCTTGGTTCCAAGTCTATTCTTTATTCTTAAGTCTATGAATGGATTGGTGAATACGGGCCCGGGAGGTGGTGGGCATTATCCCCACCCTGGGATCATTCTCAAGATCATCTATAAGACACCAAGTACTGTTTGTTCTAAGCGCTCATGAGTTTGAATAAGGTGAAGGCTTTTATAGCAATCAATGTCAATTTATTTTAAGAAAACTGGCACCAAAATGTGATTAATTGGTGTAAATTGTTTACATTTACACTTGAAATTAGCAGTAGCTAGTTAAACAGTTTGTCTGTGGTTTTTATGCATCCTCCAAGCAGAGAATGCTTTAAGTGTTAACCCTTTCCCAGTCAGAAGCAAAGTGAAAATGGCTATGTGCAAACAGCATAAAACCAGAACAGCTTTTAAGGCAATAAAGCCTTTAAAACTTGAATACATTCAGAAAGGTCTTGAATTAAATAAAACTTTCTAAGGGACTACAAACGCGTGAAAAAAGGTATCTAAGTTGTAAAGGGTAAATGCATGAAAATGTGAGCATGGGTTTGCAAATAACTATTTGTTACATGTGAGCTCTCCCAAGAAGTGATGGGTGCATTTTGATATTTGTTTCAGAAGTAATTTTGGCTTCTCATTTACATTTTATTCAAACAATTTCTTCTCACTTCTAGAGCACTAAGTAAGGACATAAAATGACTTACAATGTTGAAAATGACCCACACAAATTAAGTCGAGTTTTTAATGGAAGTCTTTTTGCATATTGATATTGAAATAATTTGAAATAACACCCACATACAGTACAGCCAAAGCGGAACAAACGTGTTTCGCGATTTGGGCGGCAAGGCGAAACGAGTCGATGCCGCGTCAGTCGTTGAAGCCGCGTCAGCATGCGGCGGCAAGTCGCATTTCGCCGCGAAACTTCGCATCTGTCCACCAAGGCATGCCGCGATCCGCGTCATGATGCCGAGTCAATGCAAATCATGAAATAAAAAACCTTTTTAAAATTATTAGTTACATGTAGTTAACAAATTTTGAAAGAACAATTATAACAATAATTAAAATCATAATAAATTTATTGTTCGCGGATTGTATTAGCATATACATGTAAGCATAGTTAATGTGTCTGCCCAATTAAGTTTGTTTCCCGCCCATAGTGTATGTGTTTCACACATAAACAAGGTCACGTAATTATGTTTTCGCACATACAAGTGGTCAAGGCTCCAGCATATGGTGGATTTATAAATTAATTGCATGTTGATTTTGCTATTATATTAAAGCTGAGAAAATTAGCAGTTTGAAGCCAAATCAATAATCAAGACCGTGACGACGTATTTGTTGTTTTGTATATTATTAGCTTATTATAACTATTGTTTGAATATGCGTATATAAACACGTTTTATTTTGTTCATATTATACAGTTAATATTGCTACTAATTACCCGATGATTCCGTATATTCCAGTTTTAAAGCAAATGCTGGTAAACATTTACGATACACAAACATTCTCGATATTTGCTTTAGTATCAAATACATTTTGGCATTTGTTACTATTAATAAAGATGATGAAATAACGTCTAATCGGGGCGTTTTTTTCCAGCGATTTACGCCTGACGTGATGTTCATGTATTTATACAACACAAAATACACCCAAACTTTCCAAACGACGTTCTACATGTCTGCATAATTTTCGCGCGCTTTTTATTAAACAAAGGATATTTTAGCACTGTTTATTTGACGCTAGAATTTGCCAAAGGTTGCGTAAGCATTAGAATTCGGAACTGTGTTTCGGATTACAAATTTAATAATGATAATCGAACGAAACTTAAACAGTTGCGCGTAATTAATTCTACGCTACACATACATGCATGTACATGTAGGTGGATATCTTTTCACTCGATCCGCCGCGTACGTATGCGGCAGATTTACTCCGCGATAGTACGCGAGGTTAATACAAACTCGGCGTCGTTGCGCGGATCGATGCCGAATGCCACGGCGATACGCCGCGTGAACACACGATTCGGTTGCCGCGTACTAATAATCTGGCCGTGGCGTAGCCGCGGATTATGTTTGTGCCGCGTTGGCTGTACTGTATATAAAATGACATCAACAAATATCCGACTGATCTTTATATCTATTGAGTTACTGTATCATATCTTAAACAATTCAATGTGTTGCGGTTGAAACCCTCTTAATGATAGCATATCTACCTTGTTCTAGGGGAACTCCCCATATGGAAGAGCAGAGTCATACCAGAAACTGGAACAACTTGGTGAAGGTTCATACGCCACAGTGTACAAGGGTATTAGTAGGTTAGTAATAGTAGGTCATAATGCCACAGAGTGCAAGGGTATTACTAGGTCAGTAAAAGAAGGTCATCTGTCAAAATGTACAAGACTGACTAATGGGGTTGTTTACCCTCGGGACTTCGGTACAAAAACCACTGCCCGAGCACACTGCTTAAAAAAGATTAACACTGCATGAAAAGGTCGAAAATGGCCATAATATGTTCAGCCCGATTTTACTGGGCTGTACCATTTATAAAATAGGGTACTTTGCAGTGTTGGTGTGGTGCTTTAATAAAAATCTAGTAGTTAAAAATAGCTTTACTTAAAATTAATTACAAGCGTTATAAATGCATTACTCAATGTAACAACAAAGCGACTGAGCCTAACGCTATTAAAAAGCGGAGTTTTGATTGGTTCATAGGCCGATAAAACGACATCTCGGATTGGTTAAAATTGCTTAATAAGAAATACAAGAAGGTCCATCCGTTTTGGAATCTGAAATTCGCACAGCGGACGACCTTGACATTGAAGAATGTAAACAATCAATTTTTATACAGGAAATATTAGAAATGATTGAAAAATGGATAATTAAATCCAAAAGAACTTAAATTTTACTAAAATCGCACATAAATTGATTAATAGTAATAAGCTACTATGTTGATGTTATATTTTAAGTATTATTATTAATATTATTATTATGATATTGTTGTTTTGTGTTAAAAGGAAAGAGAAAGAGAGAGAATAGCCCAATTTTTATTAGTAAAGATGGTGAAAACACATACTGTTGTATGTGGCATCATAATTACTAGACCCATTGTTCAGCATATACTGCAATGGGGTTGTTGGAGTCTTTAAACTTTGTGATCTGTATTTTTAATGTTAAAATTAACATAATATAGGAAAGAAAAGAACTACATGGATGTGTTATATGTTTGAAATAATAAAAAATTATAAATATTTTAAGGATTTTTCAGATCACAAAGTTATTTAACATTGCCACTATAAAAATGTACAAGGGTATAAGCAGGTCAGTTAAAGTAGGTCTTATTCCACAGTTAACATTAGTAAAAGTAGGTCAGTAAAAGTAGGTCATAATTATGCCACATTGGCAAAGGGTTTTACTTGGTCAGAAATAGTAAGTCATATGCAACCGTGTACAAGGGCATTGAAAGGTAAGTATAAGTGGATCATAGAACACCTGTACAAATTTTGTTGTTGGGTCCATAAAAGTGGGTCATAGAACACCATTTACAATTGTGTTGTTAGGTTAGTAAAAGTGGGTCATAGAAAACTGTACATACACCACTATGTACAAGGGTATTGTTAGATCAGTTAAAGTGGGTCATAGACTACAGTCAACAAGCGCATTGTTATTTCAGTAGAATTGGGTCATACACCACAATGTTCAAGGGATTGTTAGGTCAGTTAAAGTGGGTCATACACCACAGAGTACACAGGCATTGTTAGGTCAGTAAAAGTGGTTCATAGAACAGAGTGTCCAAGGGCATCGTTATTTCAGTAAAATTGGGTCTTACACCACTATGTACAAGGGAATTGCTAGGTCAGTTAAATTGGGTTATACAACACAGTGTACAAGTGCATTATTATGTCAGTAAAAATGGGTCATGGTCAGATAAAGTGGATCAAATACCACTATGTACCATGGTATTGTTAGGTCAGTTTAAGTGGGTCACAGACCACAGTGTACAAGAGACTTGTTATTTCAGTAAAATTGGGTAAGAAGGTCATATGCTAATGTTCACAATTGCATTAATAGTTCAGTACATTACCATTTAAAAAGTGTATAGGTTGTTTACCATTCATGTTGATTGTAAAGCATTTATGCTGATAAATCTTGTCTCTTATCTTTATACCCCCACAAACAAAGTTTAGGGGGCTATATAGGAGTGAACTTGTCTGTCAGTTGATCGGTCTGTCGGTCTGTCTATCGGTCCGTATTAAGTGTCCACTCTCTAATTCAAGTAGTTTTCATCCGATCTTCACCAAACTTGGTCAGAAATTGTATCTACATGATGTCTAGGCCAAGTTCGAACATGGGCCTTTCCAGGTCAAAAACTAGGTCACGGGGTCACATAGAGCGTTTTAAACATTCAGCATGTTGTCAGCTCTCTAATTCAAGTAGTTTTCATCCGATCTTCACCAAACTTGGTCAGAAGTTGTATCTAGATGATCTTAAGGCCAAGATCAAACATGGGCCTTGCCGGGTAAAAAACTAGGTCACGGGGTCACTTAGTGTGTTTTTTAACATTCAGCAAGGTGTCCTCTTATTTATTCAAGTAGTTTACATCCGATCTTCACCAAACTTGGTCAAAAGTTTTATCTGGATGATCTAAAGGCCAAGTTCCAAATGGGCCATGCCAGATCAAAAACTAGGTCACAGGGTCACTTAGTACGTTTTACACATTTAGCATGGTGTACGCTCTCTTTGTCAAGTAGTTGAAATCTGATCTTCACCACCATTGGTCAGAAGTTGTAACTAGATGATGTGTAGGTCAAGTTCGAACATGGGCCATGCCAGGTCAAAAACTAGGTCACGGGGTCACTTAGTGTGTTTTAGACCTCACTATGTTGTCCGCTCTCTAATTCAAGTAGTTTTTATCCAATCTTCACCAAAATTGGTCAGAAGTTGTATCTTGATAATGTCTAGTAGGGCCAGTTTGAATATGGGTCATGCTGGGTCAAAAACAAGGTCACGGGGTCACTTAGAGCGTTTTAAACATTAAACATGATGTCCGCTCTCTAATTCAAGTAGTTTTCATCCAATCTTCACCAAACTTGGTCAGAAGTTGTATCTAGATGATGTCTAGGTCAAGTTTGAATATGGGTCATTCCGGGTCAAAAACTAGGTCACGGGGTATCTTAGTGCGTTTTAAACCTCACCATGTTGTCCGCTCTCTAATTCAAGTAGTTTTCATCCGATCTTCACCAAACTTGGTCAGAAGTTGTATCTAGATGATCTTAAGGCCAAGTTCGAACATGGGCCTTGCTGGGTCAAAAACTAGGTCACGGGGTCACTTAGTGCGTTTTTTAACATTCAGAATGGTGTCCGCTCTCTAATTCAAGTAGTTTACATTCGATATTCACCAAACTTGATCAGAAGTTTTATGGAGATGATCTTAAGACCAAATTAGAACATGAGCCTTTCTGGGTCAAAAACTAGGTCAAGGGGTCACTAAGTGTGTTTTAAAAATTGAGCATGGTGTCCGCTGTTTTTTGTGAAGACGACATGCAAAATATTATGTGTCAAGCGGCATGTGGGGGTATTCGTCATGTCTGTAACAAAGCTCTAGTTATCAACCAGGTGACAATCATTTTGACTGGTCAACATTTGATTCAAGTAGGATAGATGTCATTAACTTGCATAAGTACGTGCACTTAATAAATAGAAGTGAAACAACTGCAAAATTAAAAAAGTGGAATACTGTTTTAAATGACTTAAAATTTAAACAAACAATCAAATGGACTGATCAATCTCTGATTTCTGTTGGCAGTCATATTGACTGTTGACTGGGCTTCTCAGTGGTAACACATTGATTCAGAGACAGCTTGTTTTTTCAGCATGACAGGTCAGGTGGTTGCGCTGAAGGAAATCAGTATACAGACAGATGAGGGTGTACCCTTCACAGCAATAAGAGAAGGTAGTTGTTGTTATAGACAAGGCTGTTGCTGCCATTTGGCTTTGTAGGCTGACGTGTTCCTAAGTTCTTATTTTTTTCTAAAAGGGTAAAAACAAGAATTAACAAATGAAAATGCCCAACAGAAAAAATGCAAATAGGAAAAAAATTGTTGTGATAATAGCCTCAAAATAGTGTATTTGTGACCAATAATAAATCAATATTTAGTTGCTGTTTTTTACTTGATATATAAATCTGAACTGCTGTTGATGATATTTTAGTTGTAAGGTATTGAGTTGTTCAAAACATTCACAAACTGCACCATTGGTGCTCTAGAATCCCCCAAGCTCAACGCCAAAAATAAAAATGAATCACACATAAGACTATCTTCTTGATATCCTACCCCTTCTTCTGTTTGAGCCAACTTGTCTAGGCTTCATTAGGCTTTAACCTTTACCACTTAGATACGTATTTTCATGCATGTGTAGTCCCTTAGAAAGTTACATTTAACAAAAGACCTGTCTTACTAGATTCAAGTATTAAAGGCTTCATTTCTAACCCTTAGATACTGATGAGCAGCAAACAGCATAAAACCTGAACAGACTGCAAGTTGCTTGCAGGCTGTCCTGGTTTTTTGCTGTTTGCACATGGCCATTTTCACTTTGCTTCTGAGTGGAAAAGGGTTAAAGGGACCTTTTCGCAGATTTTGACATGTATTGAAGTTTGTCATTAAATACTTTTACTTAATATTGATAAATGTAAACATTGGATCTAAAAAGCTCCAGTAAAAACAATAAAATTAAAGAAAAAAAAGTAAGCCTCAACTGGGATTGAACCACGGACACCAGGAGTAAAAGTCTAACGCTTAGACCACTCAGCCCTCCGTACTCGTACAATGAGTGATGTATTTTATACTTTATATAAGCAATCCTTGTAGCGTAAATATAACGACAACAACAGAACTCTCCAAATTATTCAATCGTTTTGCGTTGCAAGGCTTTATAATTTTCATGTTTTTAAATCGTCAAAAGATGCATATAATGGATATTTTAGAGCATGGTAAATATTCAGTATTATTGTTTTCTCACAAATATCATAAATACAATGAAAATGTGCGAATCTGAAATAGTTTTGTTTTATTTAATCAATTTACCAAAACGTCAGAAGGGACTTTTTCACATTTTAATGAATTGACAGAATCGAAAAAAATTGTTTCAGATTTGCACATTTTCGTTGTAGTTTATTTTTTGGGGGGGGGGGGCAGGAAACAGTAATACTGAACATTACTATGGTCTCAAATATTAGATTTATGGATCTTCTGATGTTTTAAAAACTTAAAAATGATAAATCTTTACAAACACAAAACAATTGCATAATTTGGAAAGTTTTGTTGGTGTCGTTATATTTTGTGACATTACGAGGATTGTTTATATAAAGATAGAATACATTTAATTTAATGACAGCATGGATGGCAATTGGTCAACTTTCTAGACTTTTCCTGCAAGGGTCAGTGGTATGAGCCCAGATGTGGAATACTGTGGCAGACTTTTTATGCCCTCCGAAGTGATCGGACTGTCTGTCCGTATGTCTGTCTGCCTGTCCTTCCGACACACTTTTAGGTTTAGGTTTCGCGTTTAGGTTACCAAAAATGCTCATAACTTCTATGCCACTTTAGAAAGCAACTTGGTATTTGGCAAGCATGTGTATCTCATGGAGCTGCACATCTTGAATGGTGAAAGGTCAAGGTCATCCATCAAGGTCAAAGGTCAAATATATGGCTTCAAAGTGGCGGAGAAGGGGGCATCGTGTTTCTGACAAACACATCTCTTGTTTTCTTTCATTTAATTTTTGCTTAATACTGCAACTCTATAGTTGCAATGTTTACATTTAGCAACCGCTAGCATTTGACAAACTTCAAAACATGCCAAAATCTGTGAAAAGGTCCCTTTAATTTGTCTCATCACAACAACATAAAAATCTTGTTCACCTGTCTATTAAATCTTTCTTTTAAAAGTTTTTGTTATTGACAATACTTAAGTTTTGATTTACTTATCAATGCTTTCATGCAATCTGCCTGTGTCAAACTTTACATCAATTTTATGTCTTAGATGTATAGATTGCATTTTTTAGGAATGTATGAAAATAGATATAAACATGTAGAGTTAGAATTGGAGAATGATGGAACAGTTAATAATGGAAGCAATTAGAAATATGAAAAAACAATGATTTATTGTATGCTTTTCTGTGGTTTGTAGGGAAATATTTGTGATATAAAAATGGTAATTTACTGCTTCAGACAGTTGAAAAATAACAGGGAGATAATGCCACTGTTTTACTATTGAATGATGTTGTAATTTTGACTTCATGAAGTTATAATTTATTGACACACAATTTTCCATTTGTATATATTTAAAATGTATGCAAACGGTGTGAAAGCATCACATTTTTTAAGAAGTGAATGTGTTGTTTCCTTAGATTATTGATTTTAATTCACTCGTTACCATAGAAAAAAACAAAACTTGTGGCTATGACACATATTGCAGATTAATTTCTCTAATCATTTGTAAATTAAATTCAATAATCTACCATCAACCAGTAAATATCCTAAATGTCAGACAGGTGTTCCTAAAAAGATGAACAGTGTTTGTAAGCAAAACATTTCAACGCCATATCAAAGATTTTTTTAATTGTGCAAGAAAATTGCATACTGCAAATGTTTCATTTCAGCCTCATTACTGAAGGGCCTTAAGCACTCTAACATCGTCACACTGCATGATATAATACACACCAAGGAGACACTAACCTTTGTCTTCGAATATGTAGTAAGTGCTTTTTTATTTGTTTAGAATTTTCTTAATTTATTAGCCAAATATAGTTATAAAATCTAATTCTATTTGAAAGTCCATTAAATTATGTCCATAGATACTAATAATGTCTGGATGTTGTTAGATGTGTTGTATTATTTATTACGAGAATGCAAGCTAGTCGAGTTGAATTAAATGATGGAAATTATAAAGAATGTTAAAGATGGTGTTACATTAGTCACCTGTTTCTATTTGTTAACTTGTGTTTCCAGTCGGGATGGGAAATTGAAAACGATATTCGAATATTCATTTGTCATTTTCAAATATATTCAAATATTTTATTTTTAAAGATATTGCCGGAAAACATATTACCGTAATTCTAATTTATATCAATTTTTCTAATTGATTTGGAATACTTTCCATCGATAATATTTTTTATGCTTTTATTTTCGCTATTTTCTGGAATTAAGAATTATGACGATTTAATTGGTTCATATTTAAATAACTTAATTCTAATTAGATAATCATTAATTTAATATATGGCTGAAGCAATAAAATTACATACCAAACATCTTGATCAAGACGGGACATCCCGTTTTTTGGGTAATTGTCCCGGGTCTGGATATGAGGCAATTTGTCCCAACATTTGTAAAAAAAAACTTCATAGGTTCAATAAGTTAACAAAAAAATTTGCTATTCATATTCTGTCAGGCTAAAACTTAATTTGGCCGATTTTTTAATATTTGGATATTTGGTCCCATTTCAGGATGATTGTACATTGTATAGCAGTAGTTCAATGTAGTATCGTATAAAAACCACATTACCAAATTAATGAAAATGTTGCATTTTTGTGAAGGACATATTGTCTTTTGCAATGTCTTTTTACTGCCATGTTATTTTAGCTCGGCTGTTTTCGGAGAAAAACCGAGGTATTGTCATAGCCAGCTCATCATGTCCGCCATCTGTGTCGTGCTTAAACCTTAACATTTTGTCAAGGTTTTGAACATTGGCTCTAAAATCAAAGTGCTTCCACCTACAACTTTGAAACTTCATATGTAGCAGCACCTTGATGAGTTCTACAAGCCACACCCATTTTTGGGTCACTAGGTCAAAGGTCAAGGTCACTGTGACCTCTATTAAAAAAAAATCAAAAATAATCTGACAATCATTCATTTATTATGCTCCCCCTAAATTTTTTGGGGGGAGCATATATAGTCGCTGCTTCCTCTGTCCATCCGTCCTTGCACAAATTTTGTCCGAGCTATTTCTCAGCAACTAATGACCGGAATTCAATGAAACTTTATGGGAAGCTTCACTACCAAGAGGAGATGTGCATATTAGCAGCGCGTTCTGGTTTGATGATTTTTCAGAGTTATGGCCCTTTGAAATTTTCCATTAACTGTACATATAGTGCAATTCTTGCCCGGGCTATTTCTCAGCAACTAATGACCGGAATTCAATGAAACTTTATGGGAAGCTTAACTACCAAGAGGAGATGTGCATATTTATCAGCGCATTCTGTTCAGATGATTTTTCACAGAGTTATGGCCCTTTGAAATTTTCCATTAACTGTACATATAGTGCAATTCTTGTCCGGGCTATTTCTCAGCAACTAATGACCGGAATTCAATGAAACTTTATGGGAAGCTTCACTACAAAGAGGAGATGTGCAAATCATCAGGGGGTTCTTGTCAGATGCTTTTTCACAGAGTTATGGCCCTTTGAAATTTTCTATAAAAAAATTCTTGTCCCCCCAACTACTGTGCCCTCAAGACGTTTACTTTTATCTGAATATATAGTGCAATATTGTGACAAAAAAAACATTTTGGGGAGCATCACCTGTCTCCGACGGTTTCTTGTTAAAATATGCACCCGCAGCCGAGCCTTGGCACCCATTACGCGGTGCTCTATTTTTATTTGCAACTTCAATAAAATAGACTTTGTGATTTATTTTGCATTTATTTTTTCCTGGTGGATTCATATGTTAGTCAAGTTGTTACCTCTTGAAGAGATTGTTTATACTCAATTAAAACATATTTTTCAGCATACAGATTTAAGTCAGTACTTAGAAAAACATCCCGGAGGGCTTAACACATACAATGTTAAGGTATGTGTGAATTTGTATGTGTTTATGATAAGTTAGAATGAGACTTAGGCCGTGGTCTGTGAAAAGGGGGTTTAATGCATGTGCATAAAGTGTTGTCCCAGATAAGCCTGTGCAGTCTGCACAGGCTATAAATCAGGGACTTAATTTCCGCCACAACTTAATTTTTATTAAAGAGAGACTTTCTTTAAACAAAATGCACATGCATTAAACCCTTTTTTCACCGAGCATGCCCACTTAATAGTGTATGTGCAAGAAATTGATAACAATGCCTGACAGGTATCAGATTTAGAATTATTGCAAATTATTTGTATAGAAAGATCGGGGGCATATTGTTTTTGGCCCGTCTTTCTGTCTGTCATTCATTCACTCATTGTGTGTGTCCCAAAACTTTAACCTTGGTCAAAGTTTTGAAATAACTTTTGCATTATTGAAGATAGCAACTTGATATTTGGCATGCATGTGTATCGCATGGAGCTGCACATTTTGAGTGGTGAGAGGTCAAGGTTATCTTTCAAGGTCAAAGGTCAAATATATGGCTTCAAAGCAGCGCAATAAGGGACATTGTGTTTCTGACAAACACATCTCTTGTTATTCCTAATATTATAGTTGTAAGATTGTATACTTATGCTAAATTGGTAGATAACTGGACTAAAAATCTGAGGATCAAGTGTTTGACTCCCACAGTACAGCGGCATGACCTGTGTTTGACTCCCACAGCACATCCCCATTACCTTGACTCCCACAGCACAGCCACACGACCTTGACTCCCACATCACAGCCACATGACCTTGACTCCCACAGTACATCCACATTACCTTGACTCCCACAGCACCTCCACATTACCTTGACTCCCAAGTCACAGCACTATGACCTTTGCTCCCACAGCACAGCATAGACCTTGACTCCCACATCACAGCCACATGACTTTGACTCCCAATTGCACAGCATAGACCTTGACTCCCAAAGCACAGCATAGACCTTGACTCCCAAAGCACAGCCACATGACCTTGACTCTCATTGCACAGCATAGACCTTGACTCCCACAGCAAAGCATAGACCTTGACTCCGACATCACAGCCACATGACCTTGACTCCCATTGCAAAGCATAGACCTTGACTCCCACAGCACAGCATAGACCTTGACTCCCAAAGCACAGCATAGACCTTGACTCCCAAAGCACAGCATAGACCTTGACTCCCACAGCACAGCATATATCTTGACTCCTACATCACAGCCACATGACCTTGACTCCCATTGCACAGCATAGACCTTGACTCCCACAGCACAGCATAGACCTTGACTCCCACATCACAGCCACATGACCTTGACTCCCATTGCACAGCATAGACCTTGACTCCCACAGCACAGCATAGACCTTGACTCCCACATCACAGCAACATGACATTGACTCCCATTGCACAGCATAGACCTTGACTCCCACAGCACAGCCACATGACATGTGTTTAAAATTTGTCAGGAAATTATTTCTAAAGCTCAATTCTCCCTGCATCTGAAACACGTATGGCAGTTGTCATTTAACCCATACCCTTTCAGAAGCAAAGTGAAGATAGCAATGTACAAACAGCATAAAGCCAGATCAGCCTTTGAATAACTCGCAGTCTGTTCAGGTTTTATGCTATTTGCTGCTAATCAGTATCTAAGGGTTGGAAATGATGCCTTTAAAACTTGAATGTAGCAAGAAAGGTCCTAAGTTATATTTAACTTTATAAGGGACTACAATGCGTCAAAATACGTATCTAAGTGGTAAAGGGTTAAATACATATCTAAGTGGTAAGGGGTTAAATACGAATTTAAGTGGTAAAAGGGCAATGGTATAAGTATTAGGGCTGCAATGGGTACCCGAAATATCCGATGATATCGGATCCAACTTCAGATTCGGGGGTACAGATCCACCCCTGGAAATTTCGGTTCAGAATAATTATTTTCATAGTTGTATGTAACATAGCACTGTTTTCATGAGTATTTTTTTATACAGACTGGTTCTATTTGAAAGACAAAAGATACATATAAAAGTCGTTATTTTTATTGGCCTGTGACAGTCAAATAGCAGATCATTTGAGATCCTTTGGCTTTTTATGTCCCCCACTATAGTAGTGGGGGACATATTGTTTTTGCCCTGCCTGTCTGTTGGTCTGTTGGTCTGTCTGTCTGTTTGCGCCAACTTTAACATTTTGCAATAACTTTTGCTATTTTGAAGATAGCAACTTCATATTTGGCATGCATGTGTATCTCATGAAGCTGCACATTTTGAGTGGTGAAAGGTCAAGGTCATTCTTCAAGGTCAGAGGTCAAATATATGTGGCCAAAATCGCTCATTTTATGAATACTTTTGCAATATTGAAGATTGCAACTTGATATTTGGCATGCATGTGTATCTCATGGAGCTGCACATTTTGAGTGGTGAAAGGTCAAGGTCAAGGTCATCCTTCAAGGTCAGAGGTCAATTATATGTGACCAAAATCGCTCATTTTATGAATACTTGTGCAATATTGAAGATAGCAACTTGATATTTGGCATGCATGTGCATCTCATGGAGCTGCTCATTTTGAGTGGTGAAAGGTCAAGGTCAAGGTCATCCTTCAAGGTCAGAGGTCAAATATATGTGGCCCAAATCGCTTATTTTATGAATACTTTTGCAATATTGAAGATAGCAACTTGATATTTGGCATGCATGTGTATCTCATGGAGCTGCACATTTTGAGTGGTGAAAGGTCAAGGTCATCCTTCACAAGGTCAAGGTCATCCTACAATGTCAAACATCATATAGGGGGACATTGTGTTTCACAAACACATCTTGTATTGTCTAAGAGTGTCATTGGACATTCCGTAATGAGCGCCGAAAGCAAAACTTATTCAAAATCATGGAGAATTTACACATTACAAATGCAATTCCTAATGGCAATAAGTAAGTTTTCAATCCTTATTGTCTTTCTGAGTTGTATTTAAAACAATGGTAGTGGATCCAGTGTGGCTGGAATGTTATTCAGGTTAATTTTGCATAATTTCGCCACCTGTCAAATTGTGTTCCTTCATCATTTCATGTATTGTCTTGAAAGCATCTTTCGTCATATACTAAGTTTAAATGCTATCTTGTGATGCAAGGAACCTCAATTCCCAGTGAGGGAATCTTCTCCACAGCAGGAGACCTTGTCAGTGCTCATAGAGCTTGCCTGGACCCGGACAATAATGATATGTGAATTTTAATTTGTGAAAACAAACATCAAACTGCATGAACAGTGAAAAGTGTATGTTAACGCGCAAACTATTAAGTGAATAAGTGTTGATGTTTCGTTTTATTCTGACATTGCTACAATGTTAAACGAGAAGTTTGTTATGTTAATAAATGTTTAATGTTTATTAGTGAAATAATACTTCTAAAACATTGATTTCTTTAATTTAGACAGAATTTCTAATTTTCTCTTATCTGAGGGATCCGGATCCGAAAAAATCTGAAGAAACCTTATTTGGATTTGGATCCGAATTTTTTTTTGGATTCTTTGCAGCCCTAAGTATGTATCGGTCAAGCTGGTAAACACTATATAGTCCATATAGTGTGAAATGGCAAAAAAACCTAACAAGCAAACAAACTCTTATAAGAAATATAGGAAATTAAGGCTTCTTTTTTTTTATTTGGGGAAAGGGCCTGGCAATTTTGGGGAAACAAATAACTGTAAAAGGCGAAGACATTTCCCAAAGTAAGCATGAAATTTAAGGAAAATTGCATCATTTAAAGAAATTCTCTTTAACATAATGGGTCTTTCTTTTGAGGTAAGGGGCCTTTATAAGGCCCTTGCTAAAGAAGGAAAAGAAGCCCTCAGCATGTTATAATAAATAATTATCTTGTTCACTTTCAGTTGTTCTTATATCAACTGCTCAGAGGGCTAGCTTACTGTCATAATAAACGTATTTTACACAGGTAGGTGTTGTTTTGTATACAGTGCGGACATTGAATATATTAGCTAGGTTGTACATTGGAGTCTAGCTCTGTGAAAATGAGTATACATGCATGTGCATAGAGCTAATTAGAGACGGCACTTGAAACTTTTAATGCATTTTCTGTTTAAAGGAAGTTTCTTTTATTATAATTATATTATAATAATTATTTAAAGGTTATACATTAAGCCATAATACTTTTATCCATTTGAAGTTCATCAACGCTAAAATTCCCAATTGTTCTGGACTATGTCATATTTAGAATGTTGTAAGAGAAAGCCCTGCATCAAAATCTAATTCTACACATTTAAAAATTTATGTTTACATAAGGTTATCTGACTCACTCAAAGGAAGAGTATGTTAAAATTTTGGTTAAAATTTGCTTTAAATTTAAACTGTTTCACTGAGTTATTTTATTTTGTTTTGTTGTTTTTTACAGAGATCTCAAACCTCAAAACTTGTTAATCAGCGAGATTGGGGAACTGAAGTTGGCAGATTTTGGTGAGTGGACATAATTTAGCAATCAATATATTGCTTTGTTTCCTCAAATAATATGGCATTTGAGAAACAGCTTCTTATAATGGTCTAATGACTTCTGCTCCTAGTCAAAGACCATCATTGGACCTTGTAAGTGTTTGAGCAGTTGAGACATTGCTTCCATAATTGCATTTAACATGATGTTAAAAAAGGTCCAGTTTGAACTTCAACATGATGTTAAAAAAGATCCAGTTCGAACTTCAACATGATGTTTAAAAAAGGTCCACTTTGAACTTACACATGATCTTAAAAAGGTCCAGTTTGAACTTCAACATGATGTTTAAATAAGTCCAGTTTGAACTACTGTGAAACCATTTATTTTCGTCAGCACGAAATTTTGTCATTGGAAAAAAAACAACCTATTTTGTCAGCACTTAAAATCGCCTATTTCTGATTTTGAAAAAAAAGCGTCAGTCAATAACCAATTTGTTTGTAATACATGTCCGCGAAGATCGCACATTCGCGGTTGCGACATATCATGGTGAGGAAAAGGGAGGACACTTGGGAGTCCTGTTTGTCACGTGCCAATTAAATAGTCTTTTGTTATCAGGTGATAGTAATGGGCCCTTGTTGTTGTATGCCATTGACAAGTTCGTTGTTATGATTAGCAGATTAGCGGTACTGAATAACCATTAACAAGTGTTTGAAACAACATAGCAAATTGCCAATTAGTCAACACCCTTGAATAACAAAATACACACAATGAATAATAAAGTTGTTAACAATTAGCGCTAATCTAATATTCTTCCTAAATGAAGTCAACGCATTTCATACAGCTTAAATGCATCTGCGTTTTACAGCAATTAAACGTGTAAGTTAAGTACATTGTATAATGTGCACCTCTTTTTGTCAATACCTGATTAACATGTATCTTGATTACGAGACAGACAAAGTATGTATACGTAGATTACGATGGATTTTATTGTCTCATGCCCATGGTTATTCAGTCTTTATTTTGTATAAACATGAGACATAATTATTCGTTAAAATCTTAAACTTGTCACTTGGTCAACTGACGAAATAGACGAAAATTGATGCCTGACGAATAATAATGGTTTTAAAGTATTTAGCATACTGTAGAATATATTGTTGATTGGTCTTTGTCAGAACATATGTTGTGGGGGGAATCAGTGTCTGTGACATATTTCTAGTTTATCCTTTCCCGGTCAAAAGTAAAGTGAAAATGGCTACATGCAACCATCATAAAACCTGCCTGCCAGTAACTCGCAGTCTGTTCAGGTCTTATGCTGTTTGCTGCTCATCAGTATCTTATAGAGTTTGAAATGAAGCCTTTAAAACTTGAATATGTTAAACAAAAATTTAATTGTTCATGTGATTTTTAGCTCGACTATTATATATGAAATATATATAGTGGAGCTATCCTACTCACCCTGGCATTGGCGTGAGCATCTGCGTTAGCATTTGCGTTAGCGTGCAAATGTTAATGTTGTCGTACTACCCCAAATATTTTCTTTGTCCCTTAACATATTGCTTTCATATTATGCAAACTTGTTTACCAACATGACCCCAACCTATAAACAAGAGCAGACAACTCTATCAAGCATTTTGTCATAATTATGGCCCATTTTCCACTTAAAATATGCAGCAAAGTTAAAGTTTGCGTACTACCCCAACTAATTTCAATGTCCCTTGACATATTCTTTTGATATTTTGCATACTAGTTAACCATCATGACCCCAACCTATAAACAAGAGCAGACAACTGTATCAGGCATTTTGACAGAATTATTGCCCCTTTTATACTTAGAATATGCATATTATTGATAAATCTATGTTAAAGTTTGCGTACTACCCCAAATATTTCCTATATCCTTTGACTATTGATTTAATATTTTGCATACTTCTTAACCAACATGACCCCAACCTATAAACAAGAGCAGACAACTCTATCAAGCATTTTGTCATAATTATGGCCCATTTTCCACTTCGAATATGCAGCAAGTGTTAAAGTTTGCATACTACCCCAACTATTTTCAATGTCCTTTGACATATTGCTTTGATATTTTGCATACATGTTAACGATCATGACCCCAACCTATAAACAAGAGCAGACAACTGTATCAAGCATTTTGACAGAATTATTGCCCCTTTTATACTTAGAATATGCATATTATTGATAAATCTATGTTAAAGTTTGCGTACTACCCCAAATAATTCATATATCCTTTTACATATTGCTTTAATATTTTGCATACTTCTTTACCAACATGACCCCAACCTACAAACAAGAGCAGACCACTGTATCAAGCATTTTGACATAGTTATGGCCCCTTTTACACTTAGATAATTGAACATATAGCTTAAATTGCCTTAACTCCTTAAGTTATGATCACATTTTATTATTTCTTTGACAAAACAACACTTACCTGAATACTACAATGGATTCCACCCAAACAATACCCCACGCCCCTACCCAGAATCCCTCCCCCCCCCCCAACCTCCCCCCCCACAATTTTTTTTTTTTTTTAAACATCTAATAAATTACCACACCCCACGTTATACCCCCTCTCAACCCCACACCCCCCTTCCCCCCCCCCACTCCCCCCCAATTTTTTTTTAAACATCATCTAATAAATTACCCCACCCCACATTATACCCCCCTCTCACCCCCCCTACCCCCCCCCCCCCCCAATTTTTTTTTTCCTTTTTTTATTTTTGAAAGATTGTCTAATAAATTATTGATTATGAACAATTTCCCCATGATGGCTAAGAATATACTGTCAAGCACTCGTATAGTCGAGCGCGCTGTCCTCTGACAGCTCTTGTCAAATAGACTACAAATATGTCAAAAGGCATGTTAAATTATTAAGTAAAAAGGAGTAAAGGGTTAGCAGTATTTTCAGTGTCTTATTGACCTTTGCCACAGGTTTAGCGCGGGCCAAGTCCATACCTAGTCACACATATTCCCATGAAGTGGTCACGCTGTGGTATAGACCACCTGATGTACTCCTGGGATCCACCAACTACTCCACGTCCTTAGATATGTGGTATGTAGAACTAACACATCCCAAAATAACATCATATTTAAATTAATTTTCTTTATTATTCAATAAATCACTTGAGGATGTCATGTTTTAGTGGTTAAATCATTTTTTTTTAAATAGCAAGAGAAATTTGATTGTGATTATACAGTGATTATTCAGGGGTGTCAATTGTCCAAATTATTCCGGAAATCTGGATTTGGGCTGTCGAGGGTTGATTATGAGTTCAATGTAAATTCGATTAGTTTTTTTAGGGGGTGGGGTAGGGGCAAATTCGTTTGAGTGTGCGATAATTTGAGAATGAATATTCTTATATCTCCTTTGGCATTTCGGAAATTTTTGCTCGGTACCGATTTTTTAAGGTATTTTATTTATTGATTTTTGATTGATTAGCGTATCATTCGCAGACATGAACAGTAACTGACTAAAAATCTTCACTACTTTCTGAAAATCTAACATGTCAACAAAATGGTGCAAATGTCCATCATCTTAAAATATTTTAAGTGGTCAATAATAGTAAGTAAAGCACTGCAATAGCATATTGTAAAGCAATATGTTAACACAATTTTTTATTCATATATGTACATAATTTGCTAGGTTACTGGTTAACCAGGCTTTTCGAAGGAAAAAACTGGTTATTAGATTGGCGAATGTCGGCGGGCGGGCAGGCTGGCGGGTTGGTGGAACAAGCTTGTCTGGGCCATAACTTTGTCGTTCATTGTGAGATATTAAAATCATTTGGCACATTTGTTCACCATCATTAGACGATGTGTCGAGCGAAAGAATTACATCGATATCTCCAAGGTCAAGGTCACACTTTGAGTTCAAAGGTCAAAAATGGCCATAAATGAGCTTGTCCAGGCCATAACTATGTCATTCATTGTGAGATTTTAAAATCATTTGGCACATGTGTTCACCATCATTGGACAGTGTGTCGCGCAAAATAATTACCTCAATATCTCCAAGGTCAAGGTCGCCTCGACTAAACATAGATAGATTTTGAAACAAGGGGGGTAACTTTTATCAGTAACAATCCACATTTTGAGTTGGTCTCCCTTTATCACACTTTTTTTATGCCTCCGGATCGAAAGATCAGGGGTATATTGTTTTTGGCCTGTCTGTCTGTCATTCATTCATTATGTGTGTCCCAAAACTTTAAACTTGGTTAAAGTTTTTGCAATAACTTTTGCATTATTGAAGATAGCAACTTGATATTAGGCATACAGGTGTATCTCATGGAGCTGCACATTTTGAGTGGTGAAAGGTCAAGGTCATCCTTTAAGGTCAAAGGTCAAATATATGGCTTCATAGTGGCGCAATAGGGGGCATGGTGTTTCTGACAAACACATCTCTTGTTCACATTGAAATCAAGGTCACCACGAGTAAATATAGATTGAATCTTACACAAGGGGGGTAACAATGCACAATTTGAATCGTCTCCCTTTGTCAGACTTTTTTTTTCAAATTGAAAACCTGGTTTTGTGACAATTTTGTCCCTTGTTTTCATTTGAAATCAGACGATAAGCCCAATCTATTTCATATGCAAAACACGTACTTTTGTTCAGACTGTCATCTTCGGATACAGTATTTTTCGTCGATTTTAATTATTTGAATTTATTTTTGAAGTTCTTTACAGAAAGAATATAGAATGACAAATACGCATGCGTTGATTCTGATGGTCTGGTATATAATATTTCGAATTGTAGTCAAATGAAATTGCAACAAGAAAGACTAAGAAAGAACAATAAGTTAAGGCTAAAGGAAGGGTGCTCTGCCCTTTATCCCCATTGGGAACCTGGGGTCTCAGAATTCCAGGCTTATTTTCCAGATTTCAAATTTGGGACAATTGACACCCCTGTTATTAAAATTTAATCAATGTATGGTGGGTCTGTATTGAATAAATATGAATCAATGCATTTTAAGTTATATTGAATCAATATTTATCCTTTTATTGTGGGTAATATTGAATCATTATAATCTATGTATTGTGAATAATATTGAATCAATATAAATCAAATTTTCATTTGTTTGTATTGAATCAATATTAATGTCTTGTTGGCCATAGTTGTGAACATATTATTATTATGTCTTGTGGGTCTTATTTGATAAATAAAAACCTTTGCTTTGTAGTTTCTATTGAATCAATATAAATCAAAGTCTTATAGTTCATATTGATCTAAATAGAAATTGTCTGTATTGAATCAATATTAATCGATAATTTGGTTGTCTGTATTGAATCAATATTTATCTATATATATTGATTGTGTGTATTGAATCAATATTAATCAATATATTGATTGTCTGTATTGAATCAATATTAATCTATATATTAATTGTCTGTATTGAATCAATATTAATATCCATTTGAAACAACAGTTTATAATCATCATTACAATTAGGTAACAGCAGTTTACAGACACCATTACCATTGGTAACAACAGATTTTAAACACCATTACCATAGGTAACAACAGTTTACAGACAACATTACCATTGGTAACAACAGTTTATAAACACCATCACCATTGGTAACAACAGTTTATAAACACCATAACCATTGGTAACAACAGTTTATAAATTTATAAAGCACCATTACCATTGGTAACAACAGTTTATAAACACCATTACCATTGGTAAGAACAGTTTATAAACACCATAACCATTGGTAACAACAGTTTATAAATTTATAAACACCATAACCATTGGTAACAACAGTTTATAAATTTATAAACACCATTACCATTGGTAACCACAGTTTATAAACACCATTACCATTGGTAAGAACAGTTTATGAACACCATTACGATTGGTAACAACAGTTTATCAGTATTATTACCTTTGGTAATAACAACATGTTTTTGCCTGTTTCTGATAGGGGTGTTGGCTGTATCTTCACGGAGATGTTTTCTGGGGTTGCCACCTTCCCGGGTATGAAAGATGCTTATGACCAGCTGGATCAGATATTCCGGGTAAGTCTGGTTCAATCAGAACATCTCTTATTTGTCTCTCAAGTGTCTGAGTCTCTCTTTAATCATTTGGGCCTCGTTTTTGTGAAAACTGGGCAATTAAGCTTATTCCTGTTTCTGTATGTTAACCCTTTACCACTTGATACGTATTTTGATGCATTTGTAGTCCCTAAAATAGTTAAAATTAAATTAAAGACCTTTCTTACGAGATTCTAGTTTTAAAGGCTTCATTTCCAACCCTTAGATACTGATGAGCAGCAAACAGCATAAATCATGAACAGACTGCGAGTTACTCTGGGTTTATGCTGTTTGCACATAGCCATTTTCCCTTTTCTTTCTGAGTGGGAAAGTGTTGATTCTTATTTTAAGATTTCCCTTAGTCATTATTTTATCACACAAAAATGTAAGAGTCATATCCCTATTATAAATAAATATATCAATTGTTAAATGCAACCCCAATTACCAGTGTTTGTGACATTATTTGATTTAGGAAATAAAGAGACATGGATTTTTATTCCCCAAAGTAAGGTAACATTATGTATGGGGATGTATAGCTCAGTGTTTCTGTAATCAGCTGTATCAAGACCAGAATTGATGTCCTCTGTCAGTGCCCCGGATAGTTTTTGGGGAAATAGGGTGTTCATCAATTGATTTTGAACATAAGTGTGATTTTAGTCTTGAAATAGAGTGAAATAAGTAATAAAAATTGATACCTCAAAATCATTGCTGCTTTACTTCTATTGAAGCTGCACACTTGTATTGATCAAATGAAACTGTTAACTGTCTTGATTAATTTTAATGAACTGATGTTAACTGACATCTTGAAACTGTAAATAATATAAATTTTAAAATAAATATTTTAACTGACATCTTCAATCTAGACATTGTTAAATCAATCATGGCACCCTTAGGCAGTATGCACATTTAAATATGTTTTCTGTGCCATCAACGTCAACACTTTCTTACCAGGGATATGACTTTTTCCACTCTTGACAGATTTTTTCAATCACAGATTTTCGGTCATGTTTTAGAAGTCTAGTTGCTACTTTCAACTGCTGCATACACAGTTTCTAACAAAATTAATAACATGAATAATTGGGCATAAATTGGCTCTGGCCTACTTGGTTGTTCAAAGTTTGCGATTGACTGCTATAAAGGCGCAACAAATGGGGACATGTTTCGACCTCGCTTAGACATTTTTATTACGCATCGTGATAGAAAGTGTAAGAACAGACGCTTTACAAATACATGCACGTCGTAAATATTTTGGTCAGAAGCTTTATTTGCTATGGAATGTAGTCCACAAAGAATTTGAATAACTTGAATTACTGTTTTCCTCCTTTGTCAGCCAGGCACTTGCTAAGTTTCGAATGAATAAAAAGTTGCCACGATACAATACTTATTCCAAGTAGTAAATACTGAAATTGAAGAAAGCATTTTTTATTGAGACTTGTATCGTACGCATCAAATTTAAATAATTAACATAGAAGTCAAATTGGTAATGAATTACTTTACGTTTTTAAACATTTAATTGGGTGAAATGCGCAGATACGCAGCTTAGCTGGGGCACTGCCTCTATGCTGAAAATTGTTCTTATTAATTCCTAAAATGTAGAGAATATATTGTTTGTGTGTTATATCCAAGATCTTTTGTACATGTTTGATGAAAAGTACAATATATTGTATTTAAAGGTTGATGAATTATCAGTCAATAATAATCAATGATTGTCACAGCTAGACTGACCAGACTTGGAAATTTTAATGTAAACATCTCAACATTTATACTAGCACATATTGAACACTTAGATATGAAGTAGTGTGTATATAATGTGTATTACCATTTGTTAAAAATTGCTTTTGCAACGTTCCCATATGCGTGATAATTGCAGCTTGCTTCATGTAAATCCATGTGGTGTCTGGGGTAATTGTCCCTACAGTGACAAGATATAGTTTTATTTATAAACAGATCTGTTTGTGTGCTGTATTTTGTATCCAGAGACTGCCAGCACTGCCAATAGAGCTTTATTGATGTGGGAATTGTGGGGGGGGGGGGGGGGGTATGGGAAGAAAATGTAAATTAGGATTTTTAATTGTGCTCTATGTAAGGACTTGCAGAATAGAGAAAAAATGTCCTGAACTCGCTCAATTTCCAACAGAAAAATATACTTACTGTAATAAAACTACTGGATGGCGATTCAAACAGAATTCCTCAATTGAGCACAGCATAAGTAAGAAGTAACTATAATAGTTAATTTTGCTTATTCTTCTTGTTATAATATTATAATAAGGCAACAAACTTTTAAATGTCTCATGAATGCATGTTTTAAATGAAAGACTAGTCAGTTGTGCCATTAACTACCATAGATTCATTTATTTTTATGGCCCCCCGATCAAATGATCGGGGGCATATTGTTTTTGGCCTGTCTGTCTGTCATTCTGTCCCAAAACTTTAACCTTGGTTTAAGTTTTGCAATAACTTTTGCAATATTGAAGATAGTAACTTGATATTTGGCATGCATGTATATCTCATGAAGCTGCACATTTTGAGTGGTGAAAGGTCAAGGTCAAGGACATCCTTCAAGGTCAAAAGTAAAAAAATACAAACCAAGGTAAGTAATAAGCTTTAAAAGGGAGATATTTTCTAAACCTGCCAAATGATATATTGAAATATTATTTCAAAGCGGTGCAATAGGGAGCATTGTGTTTCTGACAAACACATCTCTTGTTGTTTACATGAAATTTTGTGGATAAGAAAAACTATTTTGTTTTATCTGAAATTAGTGATTTTTTTTTTATTGTGTGTGATATAAAATCTTGTTCTTGAAATCCCCTTTGAAATTTGATTTCGAGGTTGATAGGACCCATGAAAATTCATAATTCATGAAAATAAGTGTCCAAGGAATATAATATTTGTTTGGTATTGTTTTTATTGGTTATACATTAATGTTTAACATTTCCAAATTTTAATTCTTATATTTAGATTCTTGGAACTCCTACAGAGTCAACTTGGGAAGGCGTGACAAAACTGCCACAGTATGACAAAAGTAAGCACTTGCTAATAATTGATTTAAACACAGTGGTTTTAAATGGGCCTTGCTCTGTGGAAAGGGTTTTAATTTAATGCATGTGCCTAAATTGTCGTCCCAGATTAGCCTGTGGAGTCCACACAGACTAATCAGGGATGACACTTTACGCTTTTTATTATGATATTTTTCGTTTCAAGAAAGTATCTTCTTAGAGAAAATCAAGTTTAGACGGAACGTGTTGTCCCTGATTAGCCTGTTTGGACTGCACAGGTTAATCTAGGACGACACCAAATGTACATGCATTTAACCCTCTTTTCACAGAGCGTGATCCATATGTATTTTGTTGAAACTGAGACTGAGCTGTTTTCTTGGTCAGGTGATGCTTTTACAGTTTAAATAAAGATCATGATTATGATTGCTGATGTTATATTGTTACTTATAACAAATATAATTACTCATGTTATCAGCAATGTGAAATGATTTTGAAGTATTAAATAGTTATTATTTATAAATTAACCCTTACAGTGCGGGAACCGAGTTGTGAAGGCCTTTGCAAACAGTTTGGATCCAGATGAGACGCCACAGAACGTGGCGTCTCATCTGGATCCAAACTGTTTGCTATTGTGATAGTATTCTTTGAAAAAAAATCGAAGAAAATGCTAATTTAAGAAATTCAGCAGACGACATTTTAGCAGACGACAAATTTCCCAGCATGCAAAGGGTTAAAAGCTTGCTCAGACTCAGTTATAGCAAATTACTCATGTTGTCAACAATGTGAAATGATATAATAAAAGAATTGACTGAAATTGTCTGAAAATCTGCTGGTCCAATTGTAAATTTTCCAGTGAAGAGCCAGACAGGCAATTTTGTAAAAACTGCTTAGACTTCTGATGGTTTATTTCAGAGAAGTGTGTTGATTATTTCAGAGAAGTTTGTTGTGTACACGTACCAGGGTGTTACCATGGTTATCCCTAAGCTTGCCTACATACCTCATGCTGAAAGTCTTGTCAATCTATTCCTACAGGTAACATTAATTGATTATTTACTGTTACAACAGTTTATTGTGGCTTCGGCATAACAGGACATTTCAATGTAGGTTTTGGATCGGTTCTGGGGCCCAGCAATGTAAATGTTTGTTATTTAAATATCTGTTAATTCTTTTTGTAAATCTACCAAGTAAGTATAATTACAGACATATTTCAACAAAAAAAAATTAAAGGTAAAAATACATACCCATAGCCAGGGGGGGGGGGGGGTGCATAGGGTGCATTCGCACCCAATGTTTTTTGACAAGTAAAAAAATGTGTACTCTAAGTTGCACCCAACTTAATTCGACGCAAAAACGGTTATTTATTTTTTCCCTGAATCCAGTGAGTCTTCATATTTAAGTGTTACAATAATGTTGAATTCAATAGGCTACCAACAGGTCACTATATAACATCGCTGTCGTTCTAAAACCTCGTAGCTACAAAATGCCAACTTTTCAGGAGAGAGAAAAAACCGTCTCATTTTTTTATAACGATGTTTTAGAAATTGAAATTCTGTAAAAATACCAAACAAATGAAGCTGAAAAAATACGGTATAAGCCGTAGACGCGTAAGTCATACTGATAAGTCATACTGACAGTCAAACATGGTAGCTACATCATTTTGTCACCACAGTTTTGTCATTTTTATGAGGTACGACAATTCGTCCTGATAGGAAACCTCGTAGTTGCAAATAAAAAAAATTATAAAAACGTTTTTGTCAAATTTGTCCAAACGAAACGACGTACCTATAGGTGAAATGGCGTCGCTACGACTTTTCGCCTGTAAAAAAAGCCAACAATCATTCTACAATATTTCGTCACGTGGCTTTTTCAAGAGCTCTGATTGGCGTAGAGCTACGAGATATAGCACAAAACACGCGCCAGACTTTATATATTCGGAAAAGACGAAAAAAATATTTTGAAAATTTTGGAGCTACGAGGTATGAGAACGACAGCGACAATAATATAATTAAATTTCTCTATGAAGTCAGTTCCAAGATAGACCTTGATTTTTATTTACAATTTTTAACCACAGAATTGCTGAAATCAATAGAAGTTTTGACAGCAATATGTGAGAAGATCTATGCTGTTATAATGACTTTAAACCGTTATAACATTTGATCAGGTGGACGTTAATGTTTAATGTTCATTAATTGTGACAGATCTTGAACATAATGGGCAAATACCCCCTTTTTTCCAATGTCCTGGTATAATCTGTTAAGGACTTTGAGACCAAAGGGCCAGTAGTTTGTGGTTATTGGGTCTTTATGAAGCCTTAAGTTTTATATGTTTCTGAAATTCGTTTAGAAAACAGATAACTAATTTGTTAAAAATAGTTGACAAAAGTAAGCATAACCAGTTATACCATTTTGTTATACCATTTTGTTTCTGTTTAGTAATTAGGGTGCAGAATAAGCTTGGTTTTCAGGTATTTACACACGGGCTGGACAGAATGTAAACACACCGTTCAGAACTTTATTTTTACAAATATGTCACATTATTGAAATACATTTGCAAAAATCTTTAGTGCATAAAAGACAGTTTTTCTTGTAGTTTGTGCTGATCCTTGAGAATACGTCTGAACTTGGTGATAAAAATTCAATTTGCATGAAGGATATTTGTGCAGTATAAATGAATTTTTTGAAAAAAGAACACTTGCTTATTATTACTAATTCTGATGTATTTCACATTGACATATGTATATCACATTGACATATGTATATCACATTGACATACGCAGCTTAAAAATCTTTCTTTTATGCACTAGTTGAAATTTTTAAGAAAAATTGTTTTATGAAGTTATTTGGAAAAAAGCAGCACCTACCGGTGTGTTGACTTCCATTAACAAAGTCACGTGATCCTGCACCCTGGTATTGATGCAAATTAGAGATGACCCAGTTTTGTTAAACAGTGTTTGTTGTAGAATACACAATGAGCACATTTAGAGCAATGCTAGGCCTCTGGTACTATCCATAGAAGAAGACAAACAATTGTTTTGAAAAAGTCACATATTTCCCTTTAATTTGCTTGACTTATGAATGGTAAAATGTTGGAATGGTAAAATACACTAATTTTATCAAGAATCCAATAAATAATGATATTTTATATCGTTCTTATTGTTGATTTTACATTCTATAAATGTGTTGTTGCATATGTATACAAAGTGTGTGCGCGAATACTAATGTCGGGTTAAACACCGTATAATATAATGTATTTCCGTGATTGGTCGATAAAGGTGGTAAATGAAAAACGGTAATGGGAAATACATGTATGTTATATCATATATATGTCAATCAGTCACTGAGCATGGTCAATGAAAGGGAAATTTTATATAAAAATGCTCTATAACTTCAGTCTCTAAATACAGATAAAAGTCACCAGAAGGCAGTGTTTTACGTTTCATTTTCAAAATGTTTCTAGGGGGAGGACCTTCAAACACCTGATTGTAGGGAGGGAACCCCTCCCGCACCTACCACCTTCGCCACTTCGTTGCTCAATAACATTCGTTGATGGAAAATTTGCATCCCCCTTTTCAAAACCCTGGCTACAGGCCTGATTTAAGTTCCAGTTATAAAATGTAACATAAAGTCCACATTTTATGATGACTTAATTACATTGAAAAAAAATACAGGCAACACAAAATTAAACTGGCAAACACATATATTGTGCAACTTGTCTGCAAATGCATACATTTTGCCTCGTTACATTTTAGAACTGTCTACTGAGTGAGTCATAGGCTTGAGGGTTTCAATGTGTTTTTATTCTTGCAGATGGACTCTAGGAAAAGAATCTCATCCCTTCAAGCCATGAAGCACCAGTATTTTTGTGATCTGCCCCCAAAAATTCATGAACTACCTGATGGTAAGTGATTAATTTGTTGTTCCTACCAAATTACATGAACTACTGATGGTAAGTAATTTCAGTTATCTGCAATCGCAAACTTGTGTGACATTCTTCTACACTCTTTAACATACAAATTCAAACTTGCATGTTTTTTTCTTATGATTTGATGTATTTCATAAGTGAATTGTACCATGCTAACATACACATAACAGAACTCATACCCCTTTTTCAACAAAGAATTGCTGTTACAGTGACGTGGCTATAACAACTTTGTCCGAGGAAGTACTCAGTGCTCCAGCTAGGATTTGAAAAGGGCAAGGGGGCTTTTTTGTCAAAAGGGCACTTTCCACGCGCAGTATTTTGTGAGAAGGGCACTTTCGACGCGCAGTATTTTGTGAAAAGGGCACGTTCGAGCGCGCGGGTGTTTCTGGAATGCTTTCTATTGCATGTTCATTTATATGTTATAAATAATTGTATTAATCCCATTATTATTAAACCATTCAAATATAATGTCTACAATGAGGATTAAACTAATTACAATGTAATAAGAGATTTATGAATTATCATATGTAAAAAAAAAAATTTTTTTTTTTGAGGGGGGGGGGGGGGGGCAGGGCGGAGGTTCGGGGGGGGCAGGGCGGAGGTTCGGGAGGGCAGGGCGAGGCGCCCTTCGATTTAGGCTTAGCTGGAGCACTGAGTACTTCTATACTTGTCATTGTACAGCATTCAGTCTGTCAGTCTGTTAATTTTTCTGTCTTTCCGTCCACCCCAATCTTCATATACAAAAATTCTATGTTTACAAAAATAAGTGCAAATTATAATCTGGATTTTACAACAAATAATACAGTACTTAAAGCGACGTTTTCACAGTTTGGCAGACTGCACAGGCTAATATGGAATGACACTATGCAACCATTTAAGCACAGTTTTCCCAGAAATAGACTCACTTGCTCTTCTGTTGTAGCCTCATCCATTTTCAACATTCCTGGACTAAGCCTGTATCCAGAACTGGATGAGATTCAGCCATCATCCGGGAAACCCACCCGTCGCTCACGGATACGGACAACTTTGAAAGTATGACGTGTCTGTGAAGGTTAAATGACTCTCAAAGTTTGGTATACATACCACAGAAGGCAGTGCATGTGTCAAACTTTACCCACTTTCCAATACCGATACGGACTACATTGAAAGTATGACATGTCTACCAAGGTACCATGACACTCTTAAAGTCTAACATGTCTTAAGTCAGTTTGGGATACATACCACTCTGAAAGTCTGTAAAGGCTTATTAAGTTTGGGCACCAAACATTCTGACAAACTATAATGAAAGTCTGAGAATTTGGTTTCCAGAGTGAAACACCAGCCAAAACAAAATCAAGTCAGACATGTCTGTGTAGTGTAAGATTTCGAGACATGGTTACTAAATAGTGACTTTGAAAGTTTGAATTTAACTGCCAAAATGTGACAGACTTATTTTCAGGCATGTTATGGTTCACTGTTGTCATTAGAAAGATGAATGCATACAAAAAAAGTATGAAAATACATTCATACAATATTATAACCACTTGAAATTGCTCCGCCATTGGAATTGATGCCACCCACTAATAAGTTGTATGCTATTTAACAGAATTACCAGAGCTGACCGTGGATTATTCATCACACAACAAACTTTTTAATTTAGTGTTAGAAATCCAGTGTAATATGTGAAAACATCTGCAGTACATTGAGTTAGCAATAATCTGTTGATTCGCCTATCTAGTCTCACCTTGATTTTCAGTGTTAAAAAAAGAACCTAAGTTGGTAACCTAGGGAAACTATATTTTTTCTCTGTTTGTAATTTTAATCAAATCATCATGCAATCATGGCATATTTTTTGCATTTTTCATTTGAATATTATGACCTTATAAATCACAATATTTATACACATGTTATGGTCCATTTACATGTACATAGCTTCTTGGTGTTTATGATATGCACAGCAAATGAAAGTGTTTCAAAAAAGTTTGTTTGCATTTGTGAATTATTGTCCCCTACCGTTGAGGCCGGAGGGGACTTCTGGTTTGCGCTCTTTGTGTCCGTGAGTCAGTCAGTCAGTCAGTCAGTCAGTCAGTCAGTCAGTCAGTCAGTCAGTCAGTCAGTCAGTCAGTCAGTCAGTCAGTCTGTCACACTTTTCTGCATCCTAACTTTTAAAGTTCTTCATATTTTATCATGAAACTTGAAACATGGATAGATGGCAATATGGAGACTATGCACGTCATTTCATTTAGTTCCTATGTCAAAAGTTCTGGTTGCTATGGCAAGAAATATATTTTTTTTAATCTGACAATGGTGGAGTTTCACTGGTAGGGGACCATATTGCGTGACAATAGTCTTGTTTTTGCCCTAATTCTTTTTTGTGCCACAAAAGGAAACTGTGCTATTTTTAAAGAAACCATCAAAATATTTAAATGGTTAGATTTACCTTCAATACATCATATACTTTATGCCCATTGCAATCAGGTTCAAAATCAGACATCGTTCAATACCAGAAAATTTTAATTACAAGCATTTTTTTATAATCAGAAAACAAGTTTATGACCAGACTCAGCTCAGTAACAGACAATGTTCAAAACAAGACATAGCTCAGTCACAGACTTAGTATAAAACCAGACATAGCTCAGTCACAAACAAGGTTCAAAACCAGACATAGCTCAGTCACAGACACAGTTCAAAACCAGACATAGCTCAGTCACAGACACATTTCAAAACCAGACATAGCTCAGTCACAGACACAGTTCAAAACCAGACACAGCTCAGTCACAGACACTGTTCAAAACCAGACATAAGTCAGTCACAGACACAGTTTAAAACCAGACAAAGCTCAGTCACAGACACAGTTTAAAACCAGACATAGCTAAGTCACAGACATAGTTTAAAACCAGACATAGCTCAGTCAAAGACACAGTATAAAACCAGATATAGCTCAGTCAAAGACACAGTTCAAAACCAGACATGGGTCATTCACAGACACAGTTAAAAACCAGACATAGCTCAGTCACAGACACAGTTCAAAACTAGACATAGCTCAGTCACAGACACAGTTCAAAACCAGACATAGCTCAATCACAGACACAGTTCAAAACAAGACATAGGTCAGTCACATGCATAGTTAAAAACCAGACATAGCTCAGTCACAGACACAGTTAAAAACCAGACCTAGCTCAGTAAAACACACAGTTCAAAGACAGACATAGCTCAGTCACAAACAAGGTACAAAACAAGACACAGGTCAAAGCCAGACATAGCTTAGTCACACACAGTTCAAAACCAGACATAGATCAGTCACAGACACAGTTCAAAACCAGACATAGCTCAGTCACAGACACAGTTCAAAACCAAACATAGGTCAGTCACAGACACAGTTCAAAACCAGACATAGCTCAGTCACAGACACAAAACCAGACATAGCTCAGTAACACACACAATTCAAAATCATACATAGGTCAGTCACAGACACAGTTCAAAACCAGACCTAGCTCAGTAACACACACAGTTCAAAAACAGACATAGCTGAGTCACAAACAAGGTACAAAACAAGACACAGTTCAAAACCAGACATAGCTCAGTCACACACAGTTCAAAACCAGACATAGCTCAGTCACAGACATAGTTTAAAACCAAACATAGTTCAGTCAAATACACAGTCCTAGTTCAGTAACACACACAGTTCAAAAACAGACATAGCTCAGTCACAAACAAGGTTCAAAACAAGACACAGTTCAAAACCAGACATAGCTCAGTCACACACAGTTTAAAACCAGACATAGGTCAGTCACAGACACAGTTCAAAACCAGACATAGCTCAGGTACAGACATAGTCTAAAACCAGGCATCGTTCAGTCGAATACACAGTAAAAAATAAGACATAGCTCAGTCACCAACACAGTTCAAAACCAGACATAGCTCAGTTACAGAGATAGTTCAAATCCAGACATAACTGAGTCACATACACAGTTCAAAATCAGACATAGGTCAGTCACAGACACAGTATAAAACCAGACATGGCTCAGTAACACACACAGTTCAAAAACAAAAAACGGAGACAAGACATTCCTGAAACACACGTAATATTTGTAATGAATTGTGCACTTTCTGTCCTGTGGCAAGTCCAATGATACAAATGTTTTTGTAAAATGAAATGTTCATGGGTTTTCATTTGAATTGTTTGTAAATCTATGTTTGTTAAGTCAAGCCTCTGGTGTTGAATTCCACTCTTGACTCAGGATTTATATTTCAGAAATCGTAGAACCTTGTGTCTGTCCTTTATGTAACTAAGAGGCATTTTTACATTTGTTATTTTAAGACCATTTTCTTGATTTGGTTTATGTCCTTCAATATTGTGTTTTTACCTATATTTAAATATACTTACAAGTATGTGGTACAATAAAATTGTACAATACTTAGATCATAATTACATGTAATTCATGAAGACTTTTGGATGTACTTTATTTTTTGTTTGTTACGACAAAGTTGGAACATTGAATATTTGCATATTGATTGTTAGTTTTATGAATGTAAATGATTTAACTTGACCATAGACAAAATGTTATGTAACATGTACATTAAAGTGATTTTTATGAAAGAGACTTCGTTAGGTGTATGCAGTGAACAGTTTACTTTTGTACATGCCTTTCCAAAAGGAGTGATTTAAATTAAAGGGACTTGTTCACAGACTGGGACTTTTTTGAAATGTGTCTGAAAATGCAGTATATTTCTAGATTTTAACCCATTAATGCCTAGTGTCTAGAAAGAAGGCCTTGGCAAACAGTGTAGACCCAGATGAGACGCCGCATCATGCTGTTTGCTTAAAGGAATTTCTGTAAGAAATATTCTAAATATAGAAATAAATATACCAGACATCCCTAATTTTGGAAATAAATTGATCCAATTTAGAAGGATGGGAGAGTCCACTAGGCATAAATGGGTTAAACTCGCTAGATTTCAACCACAGAGCTTTAGAGCTCCATAATAATTACAAAAATAAAATATATGAAAGAAAGACAGGAATGTCTGACCATAGCGTCACTTTAATCGGTTTCTTTTGAATTAAAAAGCTTTCTTCTAAACCATAATGCCATCTGGAGTAGTACACAACTTTTATATTTGATCAAAGGATCCAAGTGTTGTGACAAAATTTAAAGAAAAAACAACAACAAACATATCATTTGTAAAATCATTATGTGTTTTTAAGGGTGTATCATTTGATAACTTTTAAGTAATTATATTTCATCAATCGAACTGTATTTTCAGTGTGGGTCTACATTTTTATTGTGTTATATCTTTCTCTGAATTACCATGTTCTCTTATTTCAAATTCTGTAACTATGTTACTTTTTTTTTCTCGAAAAATTGTCATTTTTACAGTCTTTGAATGAGTTTGTTTAAGAAATTTTAAGTTTTTTACAAATTTGAATTATTGTACTGCCAGTAAGAAATGTTAGAATGTCTTTAACCAAATTTGCATTTAGACTGCAACTCAAAATAAAGAAAGACTATGACCTCACCTTGTAAACATGTAGTTGTTAACTTAGTTGGTAAGAATTATGTTTGCATTTTATTTGAACTTGTTACCGAAGCATTTATTTTAAAATTTACTAGTCCTTGTAGTTTTGCAGGTACATTATTATCCGTGTCATTAAAGATTTTTAGTCATCAATAGAAAGAAATGCATCAAATGAAAACAAAAGGATTCCATGTGTTGTGTATTTTCATTTTTGCAATGTCATTTTTGTTCTTTTATCTGTTTTATATTACTATGTTTAGTGCTTCTTTTTCTCTGTTTTTATTGGATTGTTGAAATCTAAATTTTATGGAAGAAAAGTGCATGTAGATTCTTATTCACTATACAATGTCTAATAAAAAAGACAACAAAACGACAACAAAAACATATTTTAAAAATCCACTTCTTTTTGTGTGTTTGGTATTAGTGTCAATCTTGGAAATAATAGGTTGTTGACATAATTACTTACAATCCATATCTCTTTTTGTGTTTTGCATCTAAATTGTGCTTAAATGAATACAAGTGCTACTAAATAATGTTGAACAGTATTGCCACTTGCTGGTTATTATTTCTATATTTTTGGATTTATTTTGCCTTTTCTCATTTTTTAGCTCACCTGTCACGAAGTGACATGGTGAGCTTATGTGACCGTGTGATGTCCGGTGTCCGTTGTGCGTGCGTGTGTCCGTCAACAATTTGTTTGTGTAGACAGTAGAGGTCACAGTTTTAATCCGATCTTTATGAAATTTGGTCAGAATGTTTATCTTGATAAAATCTTCATTGGGATTGTATTTGGGTCATCTGGGGTCAAAAACTAGGTCACTAGGTCAAAAAAACTAGGTCACTAGGTCAAATAATAGAAAAACCTTGTGTAGATAATAGAGGTCACAGATTTCATCCAATCTTTTTTGAAATTGAGTCAGAATGTTTATCTTGATGAAATCTGGGTTGGGATTGTATTTGGGTCATCTGGGGTCAAAAACTAGGTCACTAGGTCAAATAATAGAAAAACCTTGTGTAGTCAATAGAGGTCACAGTTTTCATCCAATCTTTATGAAATTTGGTCAGAATGTTTATCTTGATGAAGTCTGGGTTGGGATTGTATTTGGGTCATCTGGGATCAAAAACTAGGTCACTAGGTCAAATAATAGAAAAACCTTGTGTAGACAATAGAGGTCACAGTTTTCATCCAATCTTTATGAAATTTGGTCAGAATGTTTATCTTGATGAAATCTGGGTTGGGATTGTATTTGGGTCATCTGAGTTCAAAAACTAGGTCACTAGGTCAAATAATAAAAAAACCTTGTATGGACAATAGAGGTCACAATTTTCATCCAATCTTTAGGAAATTTAGTCAGAATGTTTGTCTTGTTACAATCTGGGTTGGTATCGAATTTGGGTCATCTAGGGTAAAAAACTAGGTCACTAGGTCAAAGTTAAAAAAACAACTTGTGTAAACAGTAGAGGTCACAGTTTTTATTCAAGCTTAATAAAGTTTGGCCAGAATGTTAATCTTGATGAAATCTGGGTTGGGATTGTATTTGGGTCATCTGGGGTCAAAAACTAGGTCACTAAATCATAGAAAAACCTTTTATAGACAATAGAGGTCATAGATTTCATCTGATCTTAATGAAATATGGTCAGAATGTTTGTCTTGATAATATCTGATTTTGGATTGTATATAGGTCATCTGGTGTCAAAAATTAGGTCACCTGGCCAATTCTAGTAAAACCTTGTGTAGATGAAAGAGGTCACAGTTTTCATCATGTCTTAATGAAATTTTGTCAGAATGTATTAATTGATGAAATCTGGCTTGGGATTGTATATGGGTCTGGGATTGTTTTCAGTTTCTCCTAAATGGATCTGAACAAGTATTGTTTCTTTTGTTGGAGGAAAATATTTTGCTTTTTTACAATGATTGCTTTTTCAGACCATACAGTAAATTATATATTGGGATTTCAAAACGAGCTGCGACTATGCATACTAAAATGTGTTGTTACAAAAACTGTTCTTGTTATTGACATTTTCCCAAAATATTTCCCTGTGGGTTATATGTGTTATTACAAAAGTATGTTATTGTGATTAAATAACAACAAAGTGGCTGATCATCATAGTTATTCCATTTGGTACAACACTTCACAGAGTGTTCTTCAGATTTTTAACCCCTTTTTTTTCTAAAAATTCTTAGGGGAGGCAATGACGATGAACCGTTTTGTTATTTCTTTTTTTTTAATGTTCAATAGACCAAATACATTTAGTTAAACTAATTTGAATTTTGCTCCATTTACCTAATTTGCTATACAATATAAATTATTTTGGCCACTTTATTACCATTTTGTTCAATGAATGTTGAATGTGTGTTAATGTAAAGGTTTATGTCCCTGTGTTTTGTTAGAAGGTCCCTTTGTTTTGTAGCAAGGTGCCTGTGTTTTGTAGCAAGGTGCCTATGTTTTGTAGCAAGGTGCCTGTGTTTTGTAGCAAGGTGCCTGTGTTTTGTTGCAAGGTGCCTGTGTTTTCCTACAAGGTCCCTGCAAATTACATGGATGTTCAGCATCTAAACAAGTTGATTATGGATACAAGGTTTGTTTGATATAATATATAAATATCATGAGGGGCATTAGGGGTATATAAAATTCTGTAGCCATATGAGAGTCTCATCAACAGAGGCAGGACTTATTACTATATCCCTCAACTAACAAGTATATTTATTTTATTACACTAAACATGAACTGAAGTATTAGTCAGGTTAATGTAAAGGTTAATGTATGTGCCTAAAGTGTCATCCCAGTTTAGCCTGTGCAGTCTGCAAATGCTAATTAGGGAAGACACTCTCCACCTAAACTAGATTTTTGCTTAGAATAGTCTTTCTTTAAACGAAAAATATCATAGAAGAAGAAATTGTCTTTCCAGATTAGCCTGGGAAGACAGCACAGGCTAATCTGGAACAACATTTTACGCACATGCATTAAACCCCCTTTTCACAGATCATGACTCAAATGCATGACCAGATTGGTGGAAGTCTGATTTATGACAGGTAATGACAGGTAAAACAGAAATGACATCACATTTTTTTTAAATAATCCAAAACATATGTATTATTACATATTGCCTAGTTTTTGATTCTATATTAACACTATGCAGTCTTTTCAAAACTGATTTTTGTTTGTCATACATGCCATTACAAGTATATTTATATGGCCACATCTATGGTATCTTCAAAAGGACAATCTCTGGCAGTCTACTTGTTTCCTTTTATGGCATTTATGCTGTATGTCAAATTTTATGGTATTCATGTTTTATTTCAAATGTTTTTTTTTCATCTAAGGTAAATATCTTTGAGTTTACACATGTTTACCTTGTTCTTTTTATACGCCCGTTTTTTAAAAAGGGACGTACTATAGTTTCACCCTTGGCGGCATCCACAGCAGTGTCCGCTCTCTAATTCAAATAGTTTTCATCCGATCTTCACCAAACTTGGTCAGAAGTTGTGTCTAGACAAAATCTAGGTCAAGCATGAATATGGGTCATGCCGGGTCAAAAACGAGGTCACGAGGTCACATGGTGCATTTCAAGCATTAAGCATGGTGTCCGCTCTCTAATTGAAGTAGTTTTCATCTGATCTTCGCCAAATATAGTCAGATGTTACATCTAAATGATATCTAGGTCAAGTTCAAATATGGGTCATGCCGGGTCAATAACTAGGTCTTGAGGTCACTTAGTGCATTTCAAGCATTGAGCATGGTGTCCAAAACTTTTGAAAGGGCGTATCTTGTGACAGTTTGGCTCTCTTGTTTTAAATAGATTAATCTCTGTAGAATTATTTGAATAATTATGTGCCTATAGCAGCCTGATAATTGTATTGAAAACAGATTAAATAAATCGAAAAACCATGATAGAATATGTAAAATTCAACAGACATTGTAGTGATATTTTACTTTATGATTAATTAATAGTTTTACTTTATCTGCAATAGATTATGAACAAAGCAGAGGGGGTATATTGTTTTGCACATGTCGGTCCGTCCGTTTGTCCATCCGTCCACCAGATGGTTTCCGGATGATAACGCGAGAATGCTTACGCCTAGGTTCATGAAACTTCATAGGTACATTGATAATAACTGGCAGATGACCTCTATTGATTTTCAGGTCACTAGGTCAAAGGTCAAGGTCACAGTGACTCGAAATAGTAAAATGGTTTCCGGATGATAACTCAACAATACTTACGCCTAGGATCATGAAACTTCATAGCTACATTGATCATGACTGGCAGATGACCCCTATTTTATTTCAGGTCACTAGGTCAAAGGTCAAGACCACAGTGACTTGAAACAGTAAAATGGTTTCTGGATGATAACTCAAGAATGCTTATGCCTAGGATCATGAATCTTCATAGGGACATTGATCATGACTGGTAGATGACCCCTATTGATTTTCAGGTCACTAGGTCAAAGATCAAGGTCACAGTGACTCGAAAAAGTAAAATGGTTTTCGGATGATAATTCAAGGATGCTTACGCCTAGGATCATGAAACTTCATAGGTACATTGATCATGACTGGCAGATGACCCCTATTGATTTTCAGGTCACTAGGTCAAAGGTCAAGGTAACAGTGACAAAAAAACGTAATCACACAATGGCTGCCACTACAACTGACAGCCCATATGGGGGGCATGCATGTTTTACAAACTGCCCTTGTTATTAAATAGTTCTATTTAATATACATCCTCCTATCAGACATTGAACAAACAATGTGATTGTTACAATCCAATTCATGGTCTTTAACCCTTTACCACTTAGATACGTATTTAAGCCTTTACCACTTAGATACATATTTAACCCTTTACCACTTGGATATGTATTTAATCCTTTACCACTTAGATACATATTTAACCCTTTACCACTTAGATACGTATTTTACCCTTACCACTTAGATATGTATTGTTAAAAATAGACACTGGTTTGTAATTCTTTTTCAACAGCTTTCAATGACAATTTAAACTTTGACATGACTCTTATTGTATTGAAAAGTATGCCCAATCATTCATTCCAATCTTAAACTGCATGGGACCCTTGTATGACAGTATAAAGTTTAAAATAAATTAAACGTTTAAAATAAATTGAACTAAAATTCACTAGCTTCAATTTATTTTATTGGTTTATGCACAATATGTGTTTGTAGAGTAGGTATATGATTTGTGTTTGGAGTTAAGAGTTTAAATTAAAACTTATCTTTACTGTTCTGTATCAAAATCTCATATTTCTAATGGGCTTTCATTTTTTACCATGTCCAATTTATTTCTTCAATAAATGTTCTTAGTGTATGTGTCCATTTGTTTGTGCATTTGATTGTTTATGTGAAATATCTTTATAGAACAAGATTGTGTTTACACTTTACCACTAAGAAACATATTTTTACGCATTTGTTGTCCGTTTGAAAGTTAAATTTAATTACTGATGAGCAGCAAACAGGATAAAACCTGAACAGACTGCGAGTTACTCGAGTGGTGAAAGGTCAAGGTCATCCTTCAAGGTCAGAGGTCAAATATATGTGGCCAAAATCGCTCATTTTATGAATACTTTTGCAATATTGAAGATAGCAACTTAATATTTGGCATGCATGTGTATCTCATGGAGCTGCACATTTTGAGTGGTGAAAGGTCAAGGTCAAGGTCATCCTTCAAGGTCAGAGGTCAAATATATGTGGCCCAAATCGCTTATTTTATAAATACTTTTGCAATATTGAAGATAGCATCTTGATATTTGGCATGCATGTGCATCTCATGGAGCTGCAAATTTTGAGTGGTGAAAGGTCAAGGTCATCCTTCAAGGTCAGAGGTCAAATATATGTGGCCCAAATTGCTTATTTTATGAATACTTTTGCAATATTGAAGATAGCAACTTGATATTTGGCATGCATGTGTATCTCATGGAGCTGTACATTTTGAGTGGTGAAATGTTAAGGTCAATGTCATCCTTCACAAGGTCAAGGTCATCCTACAAGGTCAAACATCATATAGTGGGACATTGTGTTTCACAAACACATCTTGTTCACTTTGCTTGTAAGTGGGAAAGGGTAAATACCTACAAGGTACATGTTTTTGAACCCTTTGTTTTACATTGATTTCAATTGGCACTCATGTGCTTGTTTTCATGTCACTTTGCTTTATTAAGTGTAATGTGACCTGAAGAATAATGCCGTTTTTAACCTCTTTTTCCAAAAATTCTGTCCCCATGTTCACTTTCTATCATTTTGGTGCATGGATGACAGGATGACTTTAATATATCTTTGATTTACTGATTAGAAGACAAAGCACTCTCACACTTCACAAATAAAGAACAAACAAATTTTATATGTGCCACCACTTTCATAGGGGAGGCGGAAAACGGGCGAGGCATGGTATGGTATTGCGCAAGAGGGGGTTAGAGGGTTAGGGTTTGGGTTAGTGTTAGGGGTCGGGTTAGGGTTAAGGTTAGCCTAAACCCAACCCTAACCCGACCCCTAACCCTTACCCTAACCCATTTTTGGGGTTATCACCCCTGACCATGCCTCGCCCGTTGTAGTTTTCCGCCTCCCCTTTCATAGGGATCAATTGACTAGGTTTCTAACAGAAATCCCTTTCCTGTTTCAACCCAATTTACCAATTCAATGCCCAAAATTTGATTGATTAAATTATTATATGTCACAAAAATGACAGATCTTTTTTTTTAATTGTATGTTAAATGAAGTAAATTTTGAGTCTGTTTATTTGTATTATGATTGTGCTAGATATGTAAGATAAGGCAAAACATTAAGTCTAACAGCAGGCTGTTGTTAATTTTAGTTAAAGAAAAACAGAAGTGTTGTGCATACATTATTAAGTATACAATTATTCTGATCCATCGATTTCTATTATGTATTTTTTGTTATGAGCATAATTGTAGTAATTGCACATATGTCAGTTTTTGAACACAGGACCCTGCACCATAGCAATCAAACTCTGTACCAGTGTTTTTGAATTTACATATACACACACTGCCTGTTTTTCTTGTTAATTGTAATGTGAATTCGCTCTATTGAGGACTAAAACTGTTTTATAACCAGCAGATTTGTAAATTGATAATGAAACCATTTTCCATATCCTTATTTTGAATTTGTATATACCCATTGTTAAAGCAGAAGAAAGAAAACAACAACTACTATTAAATTTAAATGTAAGCATGTCGGTTCTAAAGCATTTTGTCAGTTTAAGAAAAGAGCGCATGCCAACAAATACATTTAAAAGTAAGTTAAAAAAAGATACTGTAACATTGTATTTTTTTTAAGATTCTGTCAGTGTCCATTTTTGTAAAATAATGTTGATCAAGTATAATATGAGAACTATGTAAACAATTTTTCTCAGATTTTTATCTTGTAATATTTTTTTTTAAAGTTTTTGTTCAGCTTATTCATTGTGCATTGTATGTTCTGATTTTTGTGCAATTCATAAGAACATGGAATTAAAATTTATTTAAAATTCTTTAGACTTTGTTATTGTGTTGGAATACTGTATTGGAATATTGTCTTGTGTTTTTTTTTTCATAATTCCTAACTTTTTTAAAACTGCAAATTACATATGTGATATATTCATACAAAAAATAACCAGTATCTTGGTTAAACTATAAAACTTGCCAAATGAACACTTATTAACAATTACTGATATTGTCTTAGCGGTATATAGTCGCACAAGGGAAGTAATGCTGAATTTTCACATTGCAGCCGTGTAGCATTTACTTCCACTATTCATATAAAAGACATTGACATTTTCATGTACCACAACATACGTATCATTACGAAGAAAGGTTCATTTTGGTAGAAGAATATGGACCAACTTGAATGCATGATAGCACTGCAACGGTTAGGGTGTGTGCTGAGAAAATTAAGAGCAAATGGTTGTTATCTGGATTTCCACGATTAAAAAAAAAAAATCTTATCCCTGGAACAAAATGTGTGCATGGCTTTTAAATGTAAGTAACAATACCGTATTTTAATGTGCTCTTTATAAACAAATACAGTGTAGTTTTTTATAGAATACAAATGCCAGAAGCTCTGACAAGAACAAAAAAGTTACCAGAACGTTTCACACCTATACAACAATCATTAAATGTCGTATTTTTGTGTTGGGGACCTCCTTTAATTGAAAATTCCATAAAAGCGGAAATTGTTGTCCCTGATTTGCCTGTGCGGACTTCACATGTGTAATGAAAGTTATATCAAGGTGGAGGGATATTAGTTTTGGGATTGTCTGTTGGTTTGGTAGTCCGTTCGACCATAAGTCCTGCCCATCTGTCACAAGCTGTTCATGGCTATTTCTCAGAAACTGTATAAGATTTCAACATGAAACTTCAATGGTATATAAATATGTAAAAAAGTGCCATACCCAAGAACCATGACCCAAAACATTCTTGAATAAGATTAATTGTCCTTTGTTAGTTTTGTATGATGTAAATTTTTCAGAGCCATATCTTAGGTACTGTATAAGATTTCAAATTGAAACTGCATGGGTGTATAGCAATGAGACGTCCCATGCAAGGATATTTTGTTTTGTTGAGTTTGTATGATGTAACTGTTTAAGGCTATTTTTGTTGGTTGCTGAAAAGCAAGAATTGTGTACATGCAAAATTATTATCCCTAAATTAAAGAAGAGAAGTTGCATTGCACCTGTTTAATGGAAGGGTTAATCGATCTGTAAATTCTTTGTTTTCACACAATATGTAGACTATGCTTTGACCTACAATCATGCAAATCAGTATGATGATTATTTTAATACTCAGCCATATTTCAACCATGAAAATAAAATCAGTAATAATAATTCAGACAGTTCCGCTTCGTATATTAAATATATGTATATATATATATATATTATTGTTGTACAATGTTTTACTGTAGGGAAGAGCCATCATTAAAAAGTCATTTATTTATGTATATGTTCTTTTTGTTGTGGGATCAATGTTTTACATAAATCTCTTTCATTTTCTTTGTCTGCTGAACCGTCCATATTCCCTCTATCTCAGACTCCTGCATCAGAGCTGGACACTTATATATGGTTCTAATATGATGATACTTTGAATAGGTGCATATTGTCATGTCATTTTGCTGCATTGGTTTTAGACAGAGAAGTCTCCCTTTCATTAAATATGTTACATTTCTTATAAATGTTTTGTTTCTGTGCAAGATTGCTGGAACAAATGATACACCTTTAAAACCACTTTGTATGCACTATTGCTATCTATAGGGTAAAACTGTGCATATTGATAGGTTTAACAATATATTTTTTTCTGGCAGTTATTTCCATTTGATTTTAAAAGTTGCATTTTTAATGAATTTGTTTATTTAAGTGCAAAATCTTTAAACCACAGACCTTAAGGTGGCATTGGTCTTGACACTTTTACTATGGCCATTCTTCCCTAATTTTGATACATGTACATCAGTAGGAGAGTTGTGAGTTACTGTATAGAAGGTCTATATGCACTTCTTACTTGTTAACCAGGTTAGCTGAGAAATGTGTGAGTAGGTTAACAGTCCATGGTTATATGACTAAAATAATGATTAACAAAACATGTAAATGAACCCATTTTTGTAAGTATGTATACTGCATTCAAAATAAATATTTTGCTGTAACTGTATAATTTGTAGGGAATAAAATAATATGAAATAATTATTTATTTACCATATATCAATTGTAAGAGAAAGTTTACAAATTGAAGTTAATAAAGACATTTTTCTAACAATTAAGTTTACCCCTACACAAGCGGTATATTTACAATAGCAAACCCCCTGACAATAGGCCATTCATATTGAGCACACACGATTACTGCTAATATGTTCACACAATAAGCAAATGTCAATTGTTAAATGTATTTAAACATCTGACCGCTGCAAATAAGATCCTCAAATCCAATAATGTTCAATATGGACTCGGGATTATCTAGGATATTTTTATGCTGATTGTAGTATGTTATAGTTGCCGAAGCGTGTAAACCATTTGTAGTTCCCCCGACTATGGTTTACCCCGTTAAATCATTTTCTCACGTTGAGTACGTGATCAGTATTGTACTTATGTTTAACCATTAAATTCTTTTGTCCCGGTATTGTCAAAGAAAATAGTGTATTTCTAATGATTGCATGATTTATGCTGATCACTAATTGGATTGTGAATAGTTTGTGTGGGTTTCATTAAAGGATTTGCTATATTACAGGCTATAAACTTTGCTCATTTATATTTTGAACTTAAAATAACACTTGAAACAAAGTCATTGCCAATTCATGTGCAAAAATAAATAATAATAAAAAAAAAATCGTGGGATTGATCACAGACTAAAAGTGGAATATGATGGATTAAGTGTTTGAGGGGTAAGTTAGTTATTAGTATAAAAGTATATACATTGTATATAGCAGTTTATAGCATGCAATTTTGGCATATTATCAACTGTTATAGCTATAAATTAAACTTTGTGTTAAACTCAAATGCTTAAGAATAACTATTTTATAGTTAAAGCACTCTATTTAGAAAGGAAGTTAAATGTTATTTATTTTTTACATTTCCATAGACATTATTGATATTTTTTTTGCATGCACAATAAAGATGAATTTTGTGTTATCTTTTGAAATTGATTTCATAGATTAATAATATAAGACATTTTAATATGTGGTATATGTCCTAAAGGCAAATGTATATGGAATATTGTAGCAATGTTAGGAATCATGTCATCAAAGTCAAATCATTATGTTCTTTGTTTTTAGATTCGGCTGATTTATAGATCTTACAAAATTGGTTTAGATTTTCTTAAAGATGGCTCACAAATTAACAAAAAACAACAATATATATAACAGAATATTTGATTATCAATAAATAAGTAGGTCTCTAGTTTGAAAACCCTGTGAGACATGGTTATTGCAAATATTTACAATTATACAAATTGCCAGTCTTTTTGCTGTGCCAATAAGGCTGATAATATCAATTATAATTCATTTAAAACGCTATTGTGTGGCTAAGAAAAGAAAGCAGAACTGGTTCATGTTGTATAATAAGACCATTGATTGGTCTAACAATAACACAAATGTTGCTGTAACATAGCCGCCTGAAATGATTGATCACACAAATCAACTCATACATTGAAAATGACTTAGTCGTTTAACATATAACAAATATCGGAAATCCGTATTTGAGCATGAGATTATTGTAATTGATAAAGAAAGAATTAGCAGATACTACAATGACATACTCAACCAAAGCAGACTGAGAAAAATCTCAGCTTTCATTACTTTGGATCGTGATGGTATCGTGATGGTATCGTGATGGTATCGTGATGGTATCGTGATGGTATCGTGATGGTATCGTGATGGTATCGTGATGGTATCGTGATGGTATCGTGATGGTATCGTGATGGTATCGTGATGGTATCGTGATGGTATCGTGATGGTATCGTGATGGTATCGTGATGGTATCGTGATGGTATCGTGATGGTATCGTGATGGTATCGTGATGGTATCGTGATGGTATCGTGATGGTATCGTGATGGTATCCATTGTCCCTGGCTATTCTTTTCTGTCTGCAGTATCAATACTTCAATTGATTAACTTCTGCAGATATTGTGTTTCACTAGAAATTCAATAATGCGTTCAATACACATGCAGTCTCGCTCAGATAAATAATGGCCAGTTACAGGTATTAATTATAAGAATAATATGTTATTGAAAAATAAAATAATAATAAAAACACAAATAGATCAACATGTCTAAACATTCTGATTTTTACATGGAAAGGACCAAGATTAATATGGTTAAAATTAAAACCCTTATTGTTTGTTATATTTGAATAACATAAAATTCCCTAGACAGCAGAGGTGGGATTGCACCCTACATATTTGGCCTTAACAGTTTTTTCCTTTTTCAAAATAAAGTCAACACTGCATAGCAATCCAATCATATTTGACACACATATTAATACAGAATAAATAAAACAGAGACCAGTGTCAATACTCAAACACTCATTATTTACATTCATTATTTGGTTGCGAAAATTGTGTAAACCCATATTCGCCAGAGTCAACAATAGGACCAATTTAACTTTGTCAAACTGAATTTCCTTTTTCAAACAAAAACAATGCTAACAGACTTCAAGATCGTCAGATAACATTGTACAACTGCACTAGCCTAAACATGAAAGCTCATGCTTACTTTCTGTTTAATTTTTTTAACACTGGTAAAGCTGAGATAATGATCTGTTACGTGGGGTATCAGACAGTTTTTATTAAGACTCTTTGAAACCTTTGTTATATTATGAATGTAACTAAAAAGCTATTTTGCTGGAAGTTTATCTGTCAAGGTAAAACTAATATTGTAAATCAAATTTGCATTGAATGCTGTGGCATGTTATGGAAAACAGATATATCCGGGTTGCATTGTACTACTGGTAGTGAAGACTCAGACATTCAATGTCACTTTATTATTATATTGTGACAGCAATTGACTTGCAGATTTTGTATTGTTTGATTGGCAAATCTGTAATTTGGAAATTGGGAAGCTTTTTAACCTTTCCCAGAATGGCAGAAGATTAACTTGTTCATATGTGTTTAGCTCTAATCAAATCCCTGCCAAGATAACAAACCATTTGATGATTAAAATGTTTTCATTTTTTATTGTACATGCCTTTCTTTCATTATTGACTGATTATTGGAAATAAACATTCAAATGATTTTTAGCTCGACTATTATACATATATATGAAATATACCTAGTGGAGCTATCCTACTCACCCTGGCGTTAGTGTTAGCGTGCACGTAAGCGTGGGAGTTGGAATGTTAAAGTTTGCGTACCACCTACAAATATATTCTATCTCCCTTGACATATTGCTTCTATATTTTGCATACTTCTTTTCCAGCATAACCTTAATCCATAAACAAGAGCAGACAACTGTAACAAGCATTTTGTAAGATTTATTGCCCCTTTTCACTTAGAATATGCATATTATTGATAAATCTATGTTAAAGTTTGCGTACCACCTCAAATATTTTCTATGTCCCTTGACATATTGCTTTTATATTTTGCATACTTCTTTACCAACATGACCCCAATCTATAAACAAGAGCAGGCAACAGTATCAAGAATTTTGTAAGAATTATGTTCCCTTTTTATACATGATGGCTTACGTTATTCTATCAAGCACTCGAATAGTCGAGTGCGCTGTCTTCTGACAGCTCTTGCAGAATTTCAGACATATTTTACTTGTAGACTGGCATTGGTAACACATCAGAGGAGGCATCTATAGGAAGGCATTTTTAAGCTTTCACATGACACTTATGGAATCATTTCAACTCAACTCTGACTGGGGCCGTGTCCATTCATAGCAAGGATTTACCTATTCAAGTCTTAAAATGTCCATCACAGAGAAACGTCACTGGACCTGTTAGTCAGAAACATGCTGAACAAATCCTTGACTTAACCCTTTCAGTGCGGGAACCGAATTTTGAAGGCCTGTGCAAACAGTTTGGATCCAGATGAGACGCCTCAGAACGTGGCGTCTCATCAGGATACAAACTGTTTGCTATTCTGATAGTATTCTTTGAAAAAAAATCGAAGAAAATGCTAATTTTTGAAATTTAGCAGACAACATTTTAGCAGACAACAAATTTCCCAGCATGCAAAGTGTTAACCCTTTTCTGCTCAGATAGACATTTTTACAAAATTTAAAATAAATTATAGGCCTTCATTAAAAGATTCAAGTTTTAACACATTACCACTTAGATACTTATTTTTAGGCATTTGTAGTCCATAATAAAGATGCATTTATTTAAAGACCTTTCTTACTAGATTCAAGTTTTTAAGACTTCATTTCCAACCCTTAGATACTGCTGAACAGCAAACAGCTTAAAACCTGAACAGACTGCGAGTTACTGGTTTTATGCTGTTTGCACATTTTCACTTTGCTTCTAAGTGGAAATGGTTTAATAGCTTTATTTCCAACTCTTAGATATTGATGAGCTGCATACAGCATAAAGCCTTAACAGACTGCTAGTTACTTGCAGGCAGTTCTTGTTTTATGCTGGTTGCAATATACATATAGCCATTTTCAGTTTGCTTTGAGCTGGAAAGGGTTGAAGGACCCCCAACGATGGATCAGACCAAATCATCTAAGGCGCAAACTGCCATATCTGTTGTTTGAAAGGTTTTATCAGGAATTAAACTCTGATAAAGTGGTCTTTAATAAAATACTTCACGGCTTCAAGAGACCTTGTATTGTTGACATTTTAAATCAGGTTCTCTGATAACATGAATTGGCGATTTGTTAGTTCAAGTTACTTTTAAATGAGCACTAGTTGAGCTTTGTGTCTTCTTGGTTTATGCATGTACATGTGCAGATTTTAAATTGTTCAAAAATTAAAACAGTTTGGCAGAAAAGCTTGTAAAATGGCTACAATATTCCCATTTTATGTACCACTTGAGTATTGTGCCACGAGGATTATGTCCTAGATTAATTCCCAGCTTTGGGCTTTCTAAGTGTCTTCAAGTAGGTATTAAGTATGCTTTAAATTACTTGGACAAATTTAAAAGAAACTTGCTAACGTATTGGAGAGAGTTTTATGACTTCTCAATCTCTTGTTATCTGAAAGTCTGTTTACATCAATTTAAATCAATGATTACGCAAGTATGAAATATATGGCATCCATGACACCTGTGTTTTATAGATTTGATAAGTAAAGACATAAAAATTGGACTGATTTAATTTAATAAGCTTGTTAAAATTAGAGCAAAGTTGGGTAATTTTAACACCTTAATATGAAAAACTGACCTAGTCATTTAACTTGCCAAGTTGCCAAAATACTCTGAAGAGTGACCAGACTAAATGTGGATAGGGCTTTTTTTCTTGATTTGTGGAAAGGGTCTGATATTCCATTTTGGGAAAACAAAATATTGAAATAAATTGAACTGAGGGGAACAAGCTTCCCAAAATAAACTTGAAGTTTGGGAAAAATTGCATCATTTAAAAGAAATGTATTTACTACTCACTGGGAGGGGACCTTAATCTCTTGAGGAAAGAGGCCTTTAGAAGGCCCTTGCTAAAGAAGGAAAATAGCCCTGGTGGAATACCATTCTGTCTGGCAAAATTGCTCATGATCGAATGTAACTGATGTTTTGCAAGTATCTTTAACCCTTTGCATGCTGGGAAATTTGTCGTCTGCAAAAATGTTGTCTGCTGAATTTCTAAAATTATTATTTTCTTTGATTGTTTTCAAAGAATACTATCAGAATAGCAAATAGTTTGGATCCATATGAGACGCCACGTTCTGTTTGCAAAGGCCTTCAAAATTCGGTTCCAGCACTGAAAGAGTTAATAGTTACGGTTACCTGAATTTGCATCAGTAAGTTATTTTCACAGTTGTCGGCTAATTTCGACACTTTCAAATTATGACTATGTTTTAAGTATTTCAATGGTTTGAGCATTTTTATATTCATTTTAAGTAACATAACGTTTTGTTTGATGATTTAAGTGTGGTTATGTTTTCACAATACTTTCTGCATTTATTCTGGAATCCTAACAATTATAGAACCCAATTTCCATAATCTCATAAGTTTTTTGCATGTCCAAATACTTTCAGCAAATTATATAAATTCCTTTAAAGGGATCTTTTCACGCTTTGGTAAATTGACAAAATTGAAAAAAGTTGTTTCAGATTCGTAAGTTTTCGTTTTAGTTATGATATTTGTGAGGAAACAGTAATACTGAACATTAACCATGCTCTAATATAGCCATTATATGCATCTTTTGACGATTTTAAAACCTAAAAATTATAAAGCGTTGCAACGCGAAACGATTGCATAATTTGGAGAGTTCTGTTTTTGTCGTTAAATTTTGTGAAACTACGAAGATTGCTTATATAAGGTATAAAATACGTCAAAAATGTGTACTCGGCGGAATAGCTCAGTAGGCTAAAGCGTTTTTACTTCAGGACTCTGGCAGGACTCCAGGGGTCACTGGTTCGAAACCTGCTCCGGGCAATGTTCTTTTCATTTTTTTAAATTTTTTTCTTGATTTTTTACTGGAGCTTTTATGATCCAATGTTTACATTTATCAATATAAAGCATTTAATGAATAAGTTAAAAAAATGCCAAAATCTGTGAAAAGGCCCCTTTAAATAAGTAGTAATTGATAAACATATTTGTTTATAATTTCTCAGAATGAATGAATGAATGAATGACAAACCTAGCATCAAAAACAGCACTGCTAACAATTAATTATATTCTTGTTTAGAAATTAAAAGTCTTTTTTTTCTCCACTTTTTATCTGTTATTGAAGTATCAGTTATTGCGTTATATGTAACGGTCTTTCTGTCACTTTAGTGTATTAAACCTCACTATTGTCTGTAGCAAAATGTGCAATGTTTGATATATTTATAAATGTTGCGAGCCTGCTTCTTACATGAATGCACAGGCTGATCAGGGACCACACAGGCTGATCAGGGACCACACAGGCTGATCAGGGACCACACAAGCTGATCAGGGACCACACAGGCTGATCAGGGACCACACAGGCTGATCAGGGACCACACAGGCTGATCAGGGACCACACAGGCTGATCAGGGACCACACAGGCTGACCAGGGACCACACAGGCTGATCAGAGACCGCACAAGCTGATAAGGGACCACACAGGCTGATCAGGGACCACACAGGCTGATCAGGGACCACACATGCTGATCAGGGACCACACAGGCTGATCAGGGACCACACATGCTGATCAGGGACCACACAGGCTGATCAGGGACCACACAGGCTGATCAGGGACCACACAGGCTAATCAGGGACCACACAGGCTGATCAGGGACCACACAGGCTGATCAGGGACCACACAGGCTGATCAGGGACCACGCAGGCTGATCAGGGACCACACAGGCTGATCAGGGACCACAAGGCTGATCAGGGACCACACAGGCTGATCAGGGACCACACAGGCTGATCAGGGACCATAAGGCTGTTCAGGGACCACACAGGCTGATATGGGACCACACATGCTGATATGGGACCACACAGGCTGATATGGGACCACACAGGCTGATATGGGACCACACAGGCTGTTATGGGACCACACAGGCTGATCAGGGACCACACAGGCTGATCAGGGACCACACAAGCTGATCAGGGACCACACAGGCTGATCAGGGACCACACAGGCTGATCAGGGACCACACAAGCTGATCAGGGACCACAAGGCTGATCAGGGACCACACAGGCTGATCAGGGACCACACAGGCTGATCAGGGACCACACAGGCTGATCAGGGACCACACAGGCTGATATGGGACCACACATGCTGATATGGGACCACACAGGCTGATATGGGACCACACAGGATGATATGGGACCACACAGGCTGATATGGGACCACACAGGCTGATCAGGGACCACACAGGCTGATCAGGGACCACACAGGCTGATCAGGGACCACACGGGCTGATCAGGGACCACACAGGCTGATCAGGGACCACACTTTCTGCCTTAACTGGATTTAAGTTCATAAGAGACATCCTTTAACCCTTTGCATGCTGGAAAATTGTTTGTCATCTAAAATGTTGTCTGCTGAATTTCTAAAATAAGCATTTTGTTCGTTTTTTTTTTCAAAGAATACTATCAGAATAGCAAACAGTTTGGATCCTGATGAGACGCCACAAAACGTGGCGTCTCATCAGGATCCTAACTGTTTGCAAAGGCGTTCAAAATTCGTTTCCAGCACTAAAAGAGTTAAATGAAAAATACATAAGTGGAAGGTGGTATCCCTGATTAGCCTGTGCAGATATCACAGGCTAATCTGGGGTTACACTTCATGTATATGCATTGATACACCATTTTCCCAATGTGAGGTGCATTTCATTTGTGACAAAAAACAACAACAACACGTGATGTGATACACAAACAACAACACGTGATGTGATACACAAACAATAACACGTGATGTGATACACGAACAATAACATGTGATGTGATACACAAACAACAGCATGTGATGTGATACACAAACAACAACACATGATGTGATACACAAACAACAACACGTGATGTGATACACAAACAACAACACATGATGTGATACACAAACAACAACACGTGATGTGATACACAAACAACAACACATGATGTGATACACAAACAACAATACGTGATGTGATACACAAACAACAACATGTGATGTGATACACAAACAACAGCACATGATGTGATACACAAACAACAACACGTGATGTGATACACAAACAACAACACATGATGTGATACACAAACAACAACACGTGATGTCATACACAAACAACAACACGTGATGTCATACACAAACAACAACACGTGATGTGATACACAAACAACAACACGTGATGTGATACACAAACAACAACATGTGATGTGATACACAAACAACAACATGTGATGTGATACACAAACAACAACACGTGATGTGATACACAAACAACACCATGTGATGTGATACACAAACAACAACACGTGATGTGATACACAAACAACAACACGTGATGTGATACACAAACAACAACATGTGATGTGATATACAAACAACAACACGTGATGTGATACACAAACAACAACACGTGATGTGATACACAAACAACAACACGTGATGTGATACACAAACAACAACACGTGATGTGATACACAAACAACAGCACATGATGTGATACACAAACAACAACACGTGATGTGATACACAAACAACAACACGTGATGTGATACACAAACAACAGCACGTGATGTGATACACAAACAACAACACGTGATGTGATACACAAACAACAACACGTGATGTGATACACAAACAACAACACATGATGTGATACACAAACAACAGCACGTGATGTGATACACAAACAACAACACGTGATGTGATACACAAACAACAACACGTGATGTGATACACAAACAACAACACGTGATGTGATACACAAACAACAACACATGATGTGATACACAAACAACAACACGTGATGTGATACACAAACAACAGCACGTGATGTGATACACAAACAAACTGAATTTATTACATTTTACCGGACTGTGCACCTACCAGATGTTACATAGCTGTACATAGAAAAGATGCAAACGCTTACGCATGAAAATATAAAAAGAACAAAAAAAGACTGTTTCTGTTTTATTTGATTTTGGTTCAAATTACTTGGTGATGTGATAGAAAATAAATGTTACGTTTTTGCAAGTCTGTAGCCATAAACTTGGTCCAAATAGCTATAGAAACTATTGTACATACCACGATTTATTTGGTACAAGAATTTAAATAAAATAAGAGCATAATTTAGTTTGCTACAGTCCCAGGTGTTTATGAGGTTTACTTACCTTAAATGATTTTGGTTTATTAGTTTGCTTTTAGCCAAGACATAATGTTTTCAGTCAGTTTTACTCTATACCCACTATTGTCATAGATTTATAAAGTAATAAATTATAGTTATTTGTGTTTTCCATTTTGTTTAAAATCATTGGAAACTTTGTTTAATTGCACTGTATAAATATTTGTAGTGGCAGTAAATTTTTAGTGCAAGTTGGTTTGCTCAGCTGTTCTTATAGTTTATGATGGTCCAGGTTTCTCATATCCTCATTTTTTATGTGTGTGTTTGTTTTTTAAAGACAAAAACAACCTTAGGGGTGTTTTGTAACATACATCTCGCATTAACAACCTCCAGATAATTGTATGACATTCTTTACAACAAAATGGAGTGTTATTCTATACCCACTATTAAATTGCATGTGAATTGAATAGCCACCAGTTATCACATTTTTGTATTTAACAATAAACTCAGGAAGTCTTGTAAAATGTCATGGGATATTCTTAGTTTAATGTAAGTATCATTCTTGCCTCTGTATTAGAAAGCTGAATATAAAATTAATTACAATATTTAATATTAATGGAGTATTCTTTTAAACTGTGTTCTTTTTAATAATTCATTGACCAATTCACTCAGGAGACAAATAATCAATCAAGCGATTGGACTGGCATAATATCCATTCAAATGCAATATATTCGGGTATCGATTTTGTTCTATGGTTTACCCTTTCTGTAGTACAGGGAAAATAATAATGTTTAAATTACACCCACTGCAAAGTTTTAAACTGTTTCAGGCAGTGGTTGTTTGTTCAAGTGTTTGTTTGTAAATAGGAGCAGCACCTAAATTTGCTAAGTTATAAACAGATTTGTGTGAAATATAGTGTGGAAGTCTCATGGAAACAGGAAAATTATCAACAATTTCTATGATTGATTGATTTTAGTGTTTATAATATTATCAATAATTTCTATGATTGATTAATTTTTCTGTTAAAAATCAAGATCTGGATCAATTATATTTTGAAATGCTTTACTGTAGAAGGATTTCACATATTACTATAAAACTTGTTTAACCCTTTCCCACTCAGAAGTAAAACTGGTTATGTGCAAACAGCATAAAACCAGAACAGCCTGCGAGTAACTCGCAGTCTGTTCAGGTTTTATGCTGTTTGTTGCTTATCAGTATCTAAGGGTTGGACGTAAAGCCTTTAAAAACTTGAATATATTAAGATAGGACTTAAATTTAATTTGATTTTGTAAGGCTTCAAATGTGTCAAAGTGAGTTTCTGTGCAGTAAAGTGTTCAGTAGCATATATGAGCAGTCTTCCCTGTTAAAAGACCACCTATTATCCCAGATTTGTCATCAATGACCTGTTCTCGGTATTTAATTGTTCTTGATTTAAGATCAATAAATCTCTTGAAAGGTCTGATTTTTTAATCTAACAATTTAAGGCATTTAATGAGACACTTCAAATAATATCCCAATCTGTGAACAAGTCCGTTTAAGTAAGGTTGCAATATATATCATTAAGTCACAATTTCCTTGTTGTTTCAGTAGGGCATCGGATTATGGTAATAAAGATGATGTTTCCTTTTACGTATTTTTTCTGTCAAATAGTTTTGAGTTAACCCACCAACAATGGCAATATCGTTTTAGTATCAACATCCTTTTCCATTCCCAAACTATTTTTTCTGGAATTACTGTCTTAAACTCCCAATCAAAGGTTTACAATAGTAAGTGAAATAATTAATTTACACATTAAGTTCATTTCCCTTATCCAGCTCTATAAGTTGATTCTTACTGGTAGTTAATATAATATTGGCAACAGATTTAAAACCAATGTTATATTGTCATAACAACTCATTGTTCTCAATCAAAAGTGACCTGGCCCCATTCCTAAAAAGGAAAAAAACAATGTGAAGGTTAGGAAACATAATAAACCACTTCTGAGATAACTGTAACCCACTCTTTGGAAAGTTATCAATAGGTAGTTATACACTCTATTGAGACTGTCCACACATTAAGCACTTTTCTCTTAACTGTTACAAATCAATATGGGTGGATTATTGTCAAGGTAACTTTTCATGCTGTTGTGTTTTGTATTGTGTTCTATAACCTGGTACTTTTGTGGGCTAAAATTGATCTTGGATGATATAAGATTCAGATGTTGTTATATTTTAGCAACCATTGCCAGTTGTTCAAATGAAATATTCAACTGTCCATTTCATTGGTCAATATGTTGTTGCTGTTAGTTATTAGTTTTTTTCTGTGACAGTTTTGCAGTTGTTAATAAATCTCTTTTTTTTCATTTTTTAACAACTCTTTGTTATAATAGGGTAACTCTGTTTCATATAAGTTGTCCATGAAATGTAAAAGCCTAACATTATTTTAAGTTTAATTGTTTCTTTGTCATGCACATGTACATGAAAGTTGAACATCTTATAATTAAATCTAAGTAATGAAATTTTATTTATATAATAATTAGAAAACTGTGTTACAAGTAAAATGGATTATGGTGTACATGTATATAAATTGAAAATAATGTTAATGTCAGCTTAATACATTAAGATTTTACTATTTATCTTTCACAATGGACACCAAAGACTTATTCTACCTAAACTCAAAAAGCGTGTTTTCTTTATTAGCCTTTGCAAGCCTTCAACTAACCATAAACATATAAATAATATAAACATAAGCCACAAGCCTTTGACTCACTTGCTTGACTAAGTAGATTTAAACATAAGCCTAGTCTTTGCCACACTTGCTTAACTAAGTAGGTTTAAACATGAGCATCAAGCCTTTGACACACTTTCTTAACTAAGTAGATTTAACCATAAGCCTCAAGCCTTTGACACACGCGCTTAACTAAGTAGATTTAACCATAAGCCTCAAGCCTTTGACACACTTGCTTAACTAAGTAGATTTAAACATCAGCCTCAAACCTTTGACACACTTGCTTAACTAAGTCGATTTAACCATAAGCCTCAAACCTTTGACACATTTGCTTAACTAAGAAGATTTAACAATAAGCCTCAAGACTTTGACACACTTGCTTAACTAAGTAGATTCAAACATGAGCCTCAAACCTTTGACACACTTGCTTAATTAAGTAGATTTAACCATAAACCTCAAACCTTTGACACCCTTGCTTAACTAAGTAGATTTAACCATAAGCCTCAAGCCTTTGACACACTTACTTAACTAAGTAGATTTAAAAAATGAGCCTCAAACCTATGACACACTTGCTTAACTAAGTAGATTTAACCATAAGCCTCAAGCCTTTGACACACTTGCTTAACTAAGTAGGTTTGACCACAAGCCTGAAGCCTTTGACACACTTGCTTAGCTAAGTAGGTTTAAACATGAGCCTCAAGTCTTTGACACATTTGCTTAACTAAGTAGGTTTAAACATGAGCATCAAGCCTTTGACACACTTGCTTAACTAAGTAGGTTTTAACATCTCAAGCCTTTGACACATGCTTTACTAAGTTGGCTGAAACATGAGCCTGAAGTCTTGGACACACTTGCTTAACTAAGTATGTTTAAAAATGAGTCTTAAGTCCTCCACACAGATGCTTAACTAAGTATGTCTAAAAATTAGCCTTAAGTCCTCCACACAGATGCTTAACTAAGTAGGTTGTAACATGAGCCTCAAACCTTTGACATACTTTGTGAACTAAAACAGTTTAAAAGTAAAATTAACCAAACAAAACAAGGAATGCAAATGTGAGAAGTTTTGTATAGAGGTGTTTGCTTCAGCAAGATTTATGGGGTTAAAATGGTCACACAATTAAATAAACATAAATGGCCAGCCACAGGCCACAATACCTGACACCATGTTTCATTTTATTTATATTTCGTTTCCTAAAGGGCAAAGTGTTTGGGTTTGGTGATTTTTATGCAGAAAGAAGTGCATCAAATGTGCTTTAATATTTACATAATTTATTTTTAAGAGGCAGTATCACTTTGTGACATGGTGACCATTTTAAACTCTGTTTGTGTTATAACTTTACCTAATCATTAAATTTTAATTAACATTTTTTAGGTTCTTTTATATAGGATTAATTGAAACCACAGTTTACCTATGATAATTGACTCTTACACGCTAAATTGTTGTACAAATGGATCAGATGACAGCAGTGCATTGTTGTAAACCAATAATTGAAGCTACTGTTACAGCTCTGAACATTTATTGACCATTGGATGATAGGGTTTGCAATAAAGATTATTTTACACTAGATCAATATGTATTGATGTAAACAATAATTATTTGAAATGAGATGAGCTAGTAAAACATTGCTGGTACAAATAATTATGATTGTACCATGTTTATTATCCCCCGCCATAGGCGGAGGGATATTGTTTTGGCGTTGTCCATCCGTCCGTCTTTCTGTCCGTCCATCCGTCCGTCCGGCACTTTTGTGTCCGGAGCCATATCTTGGAAGTGCTTTGGCGGATTTCATTGAAACTTGGTATGAGTATATATATGGATAAGGGGATGATGCACACCAAATGGCATTGTACACCATCAGATAATAATAGAGTTATGGCCCTTTGTACTTTGAAAAAATGCTTTTTTTTGTGTGTCCGGAGCCATTTCTTGGAAGTGCTTTGGCGGATTTCATTGAAACTTGGTATGAGTATATAATTATATGGATAAGAGTATGATGCACGCCAAATGGCATTGTACACCATCGGATAATTACAGAGGTATGGCCCTTTGTACTTTGAAAAAATGCTTTTTTTGTGTGTCCGGAGCCATATCTTGGAAGTGCTTTGACGGATTTCATTGAAACTTTGTATGAGTATATATATGGATAAGAGGATGATGCACGTTGGCTTTGTCTATCCGTCCAGAAAACTTTGTGTCAAGAAGTATAATGGTGGGGGATATCAATTCAACGAATTTGCTTGTTATTACTGCATTGCATGTTGTCAAGCTAGTCGGTCTTACAGATTATTATATTTTGATGTCTTATATTCAATCAGTATTTAGATTTTTATACTTTTGGAGTTTCTGTATTGTGTTTTGAGCCGTCAAGTACTGGTTCTACTCATATTTGAACTCGTTTCTACATAAGCCTATAGCCTTAAGCAGCAGCATGCTTCAAGGATTGATTATCACTTAAGATGGTGCTTCTTATTTTCTTATAAATATTTTGTTATTGTAATATATGTAATATATGTAAGGAATAATCTTTATTTCCTTATCTTAGTTGTCCTTTGTACTGTACGTCCTTTCAAAAAAGGGGAAACAACTCCAATGTACAGTGGGCGGCTTTCAGGAGAACTATGTTTGCTCACTTAAACTCAAACGTTTTAAATGGGACCCGCATGAAACTTTAAGTTATAATGAAGAACTTCAAAATTATGTCCCTTGAACTATCTGCTATTCGCCAAATTAATGTTGTCCACTCTCCAACTCAAATAGTTTTAGTCTTGAAGTAAATAATTGAGACATACAAAAGAACATTAGTTTTTAGAAACAAAACTGAACATTATTGATTTTGATGCAAAGGTTCAACTATATATAATATATGAAAAATGACCCCTCCCCCCCCCTGATTTGTGTATACTTGATATCTTTTGGTATGATTGTCTGACATAAATTTGCATTGCCATGCACAAAAATGCGATGGGGAGCCAGTGTTTTCATTCGCTACTGTGGCAATCTCTAGTATTTGGGTTGTTTGGATTCAATGTATGCTGTCTTTTACAGATTGCAAATGGGCTAAATATCGGTACTCATAACATTTCAAGAAAATTATATGATATTAACACAAGATAAGTATTGATGCAAAGCATCAAAGGGCGTCGGGAATTTCAGTGTAAAAGGCACTCAATGAAGTTACATGGAACGATGTTTTTTCTACTGTAAATATTAATATATTGGCCGATTATTTTAAAATTTTTAACTCCCAAAAAAACATCATCTATGATTTTGTGTTGTAACTCCCAAATATTTCATATTTCATTATATTTACATTGGTTTCCATTTTTTACTGGTATCCGTGTGCAATTTTCATTAATGGAACAGAACTGTGTAGGTTTTAAAAAATCTGCTTCATCTTGTAAGCGTAATTTCATATTTTTCTCAACTTCAAGGGGAGATGATTCTGAACTTATTCTTACGTTGCTCATTTACGATAGGGGTTGCGTACTCATTGAAATGTCTACATAAAATAAAGCTTTATTATATTTATTAACCTGACTGAAAAAATTGTCAGCCGCCGAACTGTTCTGTTCGTGCCGGAACCCGGGATTGAACCGGGAGCCTTTAGATGACTGTTGCGTAAACAAGTTCAGTCTTACGCTCTCCCAACTGAGCTATTCCGGCTGACATTCACCTATGTACTGCTACCCAGCCAGCAAACCTATATCGGGCCGCTGTCGGCTTGATATAGTTTTTATATCGGGCCAATATCGTAAACAATGTTGGGCCGAAATCGGCTTACCCATCGGCATTTGATCAGCCCGATATCGGCAAAATTGTTTATCGGCCCATCGTCGGCCCGATATCGGCAAAATGGCTTATCGGCCTGCCGTCGGCCCGTCTTCGGTTTTATGTAACACCCTCAATAATACCACAAATACAGCACTTTGCCAAGTATATTACAAACAACACTGATTTATCTTATAAACATTTACTTTGAAAAGGCATTATGTCATAATAACATTAAAACAACTATTTTAAGCTTCAAATAATATATGTACATGAAGATACAAAAAGCTTAAAAAATCAACACAAGATACTTGTATATTATAAGAAAAAAGGCGATATGGCCATGATTTACCAGAACACATGTTACAAGGAAATAAATAATCGGCTAATGGTGCGGCATGTTATGTAATATTATACATCTTGCATGTGACTGGCCATGAATACAACACAAATGTGAACAACATTTTCAGACAAAATGATTTTGACATGGGAAAGCATGAGAAAAAACAAATCCTACATTTATTTATATAAAACCAAAGTTATAAAGCCCTTTTAGAGAAAAATTAGAATGCTAAATTTATAACATGAATTATGTCAGAAAAACATGTAAATTTAATTCTTAACTAAAGTAGCGCTAATTGTATGTAGAAGTCATATTTTCAGTTAAAAACTTAAATGAATACAAAAAAGAGTAAATGTTCAAAAATGTTAATTAAATCTAACTTATTTAATCACAGGTTGTTTTTAGATTCTGAAGACGTTCCATAGGAGACAACCAAAATAAAAAAATAAAAAAAAATACTTCAATATTCCTTTGTTCAGCACATGTTTTGCATTATTCATTACATTAGGGTAAGACTAAGGACCCCAAAAGGCATACAGGGTGCTGCTAAAAAGGAGCAGGCTGAACATTTTGACAAGACATACATGATCTTAAAATTCAAGGGTTGATCACTATTCAAATGCATGTAATTTAGGGTTTTAAGCACATGCATCTGCTTCATTTGTAATTGAATATTTGCCAAAAGGAATTAAATTTTGGAAGATATTTAACAATTCTTCGTTGACCCGCCAAGAGGGGCAGGAAGGGGACTATAAAGGATCAGGGTGCATCACCCTCCTCTCTAGATCTTTCCCTTTAAAATGAAATCTATAGACATTTGGATTTTAGTACATACTTTAACAAATCAAAGTACTGGCAGTACTGGTGTGACGATGCTTTTGAAGAGGATGGATATAAAACATCAATTTAAGTTTATCTATATCACCACAATTGTGTATGTTGATACGAACATTTGGGTACGATAAAAAATTTGGGTACGAAAATTTTGGGTACGAAAAAAAGTTTAGGGGTACAGGGAAGTAGTACCCGTGGGTAACTTGACCCATTGAGCGAAACTGGGAGGCGGGTCACATTCTTGTTCATTAAGTATGGCAATACCTTCATGATGATTCTCGAAAGTAGGTATGAGCACATAGCCGGACCATGTGAGCTCAATCGTATGAGCACTTGACTATCCGAGTTCGCCCACGAACATATGGATAAGTTAACTAATAGCGAAATGACCTTATACATGTATATGCTGAAATCTAACAATCGAACGAAATATCAAACATGGTATGTACACTTAGGTGGTTGTGTAATTTTGGTTAGAATATCGTATTCAATATGTAAATTTTAAATGATTGTGCCCGCACTTGAGTTTGTTGCCTTGTTTGAGTCTATATGCGCCTAGGCTGCACCCAGTGTGTGTATTTGTGTTTTCCAAGGTATTGAGTTACCTCCGCGCTGAGGCTGCATAATGTTGGGACCCGGAGTGTGTCCAGCACTCCTACCTAATAAGATTAGATTGACGACAGTTGGGACGAATTATGAATGATAGCTGCAATTTCCAGCTATTTGTTTTGTACTGAAATACTTTTTACTTTTACTTTTAATGTTTTATAAAAACACACAAAATATAACAATGCGCCGGGAGCGGTAATCGAACCGGTGTCGTAAAGGTGACAAAGCGAATGTCCTTACCACTGCGCTAGCGGAACGGACAATTACACACATAAATGTTGTTTTATCTATATATATCATAGCAGTGCAGCGTTTACAATTTGCAGGTTCAAAATCGTTCGCATTCTTTAGTTTTGTGATCACGTAAAAAGTTAATTTTACATGTTTTTATTCGCAATATATTTACTAAATCGAGAACAAATATCAAACAAAATAGAGAAAATATATAGTTGTTTCATTGATCCATAAAAATAAAATGGATGTAAAATTACTAATTTGAAATTAACGTTCTGATACACTTATTGAATCTGTTTCCCCAGGATATGCTGTTCTATTAATATTTACCTTTATCAACACGAACAACAACTCTGCTAGGAGAATGTTATCAATGAAAATCAACGAGCAATCTCCTACGCAGTGGCGAATGCCAAGGAAAGTAACTGAAAAATCGAGTTATCTCAATCGGACTGGCTCGGTCTTTTACATAGGTCGCCATTGTGAAGAAATTTTTTACTGGTTATCAAACCTTGGACGCTGCTGTTCCAGCATCGTCAAAAACAAAACGAAAAATTAATCCAACAAATATAGTATTTACATATTTTGCATTATTCATTAATTGTAATTTATCAACATTTGGTATTTATATACACTAACAATAAACACAAATAGAATAAACACAACAATTATAGTAATCAATTTTCTTTTTTTCAGTACATATATTGCATTATTCATAAAATGTTAGTATTGACATTTGTCATGTATATACATTTCCATTAATTTACATATTATTTAAATGCATATTAAACAGTTGTATCATTTTTGTGTAGTTTTTACATTTGCATATGTGAAATTTAAAGTGTGCCCTCTTAGCAATTAAACCTTTATTTACCAAATTTAGCCAACGACTGCATGTTGAAACATTTGCTTTAAGAAATTTATATTTGGCTGCATCATTTTCTTCATTAAAACCCATTATCATAAAAATTTAAATAGCAAAAGTTACAAGATTGTATAATATATATCTTTGCAGATTTGGCTAAAGAAAGGAAAGCCTTGAAGGGCATTGTTCACAGATTGTCAAAATGACACTATATGGCGTAGACTGATGATGGAAATACAGTTTAGTTTATGAATAGTGATCATTTGAAATTGATTTATAAATTATAAAGTGTTACACACTCGAAACGATTGAATATATTGGAATAGCTTGTTTATGTTAATTCCGTTAAATTTGTAGAGTAGCTAGTTTCGGATAATTCCTTTAAATAATGTGTAACAACATGTAGATCACTTATATAAATAAAGTATAAAAAGCAGACATCGTATAACAGTCTGGATTGCCGAGTGGTAACAGCAATAATTGTGTAATCCATGTAATGACGTACAATGGTTCGAGCCTTGATAACGGCAAACGTTTTTCTATGTATTTCTCGTTTAAATTCTATTCATGTTATTATATTAACTTAACGCCTTAATATTCAAGAATATGTATATAATTAAACAAAGGCAGTCTACTTTTCAGGATGACACAATTAAAGTCATAATTTAAAGTTCATAAGGTAAGATTAAAATTGTAAATCTTATTAGTTGTAACTATTAACACAATAAACAGTCACATAGAAAGTTTACTAATCCTTATAATCTTTTTCGGCCATGTCTGTTAAATTAATTAATTGTCAGCGTCGATAGCTTGGTGCTCCCACCCTCATGGCAGTCGCTGGCATTTCAAAGCCATTCTTTTAAAAAAAAACACGCCATTTCACTGTTTTTTGTTTGTGTTCAGAAAGACTTTCTCGAAGGCTTCTGAAAAAGTACATGTTTATGTTTTTTATATGATCATTTAAATACATTTGCTTAAATATCCTAAGATTTTTAATTTATTAATTTGATTAAAACATGATATTGGCTTACTTTCTCATGGAAAAGTATTATTGTTAACTTTTCAAATATACATTGCTATTTAATGTTGATGTTTTTTTCTCAAATATTAAGGCAGTTAAATTCATATAGTCACCAGAATACATGTTTTTTAAATTATCAGCATAAAGTATTACACTACTGCTGACGACTAGTACTTTAGGCTGTTATAAAAGAGTATTTTTTTTACATAATACAAATAGCATGTTAACAACCAAATGAAAAAACTTCAGGAATAGTATGTACCTGAAACTATCATGTGTGGTCTGTCAGAAAACAACCCTGCAGATTCCCCTCTGGAAATGTGGGTTGGCTGTTGAGGGTTGGGTCTTGGCAACAATAGTGTTGAATCTTTCATGAAACAACGAAACAAAAATATTCTTAATATGTACAAATACATTTAAATTGTATACACATACAATTTTAGTGAGTGTACAAGTAACAAAAACAACAAAGTATGTACGCGCGGTAAAAAGTACCTCAATGTACTTATACTTAATATAATGCATAATCCAATTGATTACTGTACCATCACGTTATTTACGCTCAAATCTATGTGTGAATACAATCATAAAGTTAATTATATATTACAATCAACAAATACTAACTTGAACTTGAATGAAGATCTCCGAAACAAAACGCAAGACACAATGACTCATTTAACTTGGCCGCCAGAAAATCGCCTTAACCGAATGAAATTATCGTTTTTGAACGAAAACATTTATGGCCGACAACAGCAACGGCCCGTTATCGGCAAAATTAAGCACAAGTTGCATTTTTATTCTTGACCATATTTATGTTTTGTGGTACGAATATTTATATAATGTAGTATTTTATTAAACGTGTTGCATATAAAATGACTTTTTTGTTAATTACATACAGCAGGCGGCGAAACGGATTAACATCAGATAGACATCGGGCCGATTTGCCGATATACCATTTTGCTACTGATATCTATCTGATAGTGGTGTCCTGGCTGGGTATTTGGTAAAGTTGTGTATAGCGATTTTTATTATATGTCTATTAATAAACTAATACATTGTACTTTTCGTACCACTACACCTTCCAATAAACTTGCTTGCGCGATAGGTTGTCAAATATCGTACTACATTGATACCTCCACAAAATAAGCAAATTAGAAAAAACACAAAATAAATATATTTTGATCATGTTTTTTTTTTATACAAAACATCATTTGTTTTTATACAAAACCAGAAAATTTCACGTATTTGCCCAGTCCCTGTGATCTTTCCCCTGTGATCAGTTGTGGATCAGTTATTAATTAAAACAATTAGCTTTGCATTATTGGCAATAAATGTTGTAATAAATGTAATAGGCACAAATGCAGTACTTATTTACACTAATTTACACAAAAAAATCACCACTATGCAAGATATTCTTAAAACAAAAATATATACATTGATCAGTAAAATATCTTCTCCTCCCATAAGCGAAAAAAAAAAAGCATTACATACTAGTCGCCGCCCTTCAGGGCAACGTCAACAAGGAGCATCTACTTCATAATTAAGTCATGAATTAAAGGGGCCTAAGATTTTGGCATAGTTTGAAGTTTGTCATAAAATGCTATATATTGATAAATGTAAACATTAGATATAAAAAGCTCCAGTAAAAAATCAAGAATACAATTTTAAAAACAAAAAAAAGGTAACCCTCAGCAGGGCTCGAACCACTGACTCCTGGAGTCCTGGAGTAAAAAGTCTACCACTTAGACCACTTGGCCATCCTTCCAAATACAATGCCAGATGTTTTTTATACTTTATATAAACAATCCTTGTAGTTTCACAGAATATAAGGACAACAACAGAACTCTCCAAATTATTTATTCGTTTCGGGTTGCAACGCTTTATAATTTTCGGGTTTTTAAATCGTCAAACGATGCATAAAATGGTTATTTTAGAGGATGGTAAATGTTCAGTATTACTGTTTCCTCACAAATATCATAACTAAAACGAAAATGTGTGTATCTGAAACAACTTTTTTCAATTTTGTCAATTTACCCAAACGTGAAAAGGCCCCTTTAAATATGTAAACTAACCTCGATTTTTCATCATGTAACTTAAGAGATAACAATAAGTAATCACATGATACGCCCAAACTCTGGGACAAGTTTCAAGTCTTTTTCTTCGGAAAAACTTCAGTATAATAGACAAGGTGGAATGTAACCTCAGATAATTGTCAATTGTGCCACAGAGGTAACAACTTGAAACAAAACAATCAGTACTAACACTAGAGCCAATCATTATGGTAGATAAAAGCATAATGCATGATCAAATTGATAATCAATGCCTTGGTGCAAGATTATTGTAAATTGTGTTGAACTAAATACATTTTAAGATTCTTTTGCTTTGTGTCATCAGCTTTTAAAATATGCACAATTATAGTTACTTGTTTTGAAATTAAAAGACTAACTATATTGGTATAAATTGTTCTGTTATATTACAAATTCTCTATATACTTATTTGAACATCCTATAACATTAAATTAAAACTTCTTTGCTTCTCATGGTCCTCTTTTGGACTAAGGTACCAAGTTTATTAAGTCATGGTTTCAGGTCTTTCCATGTTGGCCACAGTGCTGTTTTGCTGTATGGCTAAATGAACACATCTATTAACTTTTCTTACAATGTATGTTTCTCATAATCTTTATAATACACTTAGTAAGTTATTTTATATTTAAAGTGTCCAATATCTCTTTTTATTGCCGAAGCTTGAAAAACATTCATTTCATGTCTGACAATGATGATATAAAGGAAATAAATCAGTGGGAACTGTTGTATGGTATTATGGAAGTTTCAAAAGGTATAAATAAGCAAACCCTATTTGCAATCAAAGTAACTCGCAGTCTGTTAAGTTTTTGTTTGTTGCTTATCAGTAGCTAAGGTTTGGAAATGAAGCCTTTAAAACTTGAATCTACATGTAGTAAGAAAGGTCTTTAATTAAATATATCTTTCTAAGGGACTACAAACACGTCAAGTGGTAAAAGGTTAAATATGTGTCTAAGTGGTAAAGGGTTAAATGCACATCTAAGTGGTAAAGGGTTAAATACTTATCTAAGTGGTAAAGGGTTAAATACATAACTAAGTGGTGAAGGGTTAAATACATATCTAAGTGATGAAGGGTTAAATACATATCTAAGTGGTGAAGGGTTAAATACATATATAAGTGGTGAAGGGTTAAATACATATCTAAGTGATGAAGGGTTAAATACATATCTAAGTGATGAAGGGTTAAAAACATATCTAAGTGGTGAAGGGTTAAATACATATCTAAGTGATGAAGGGTTAAAAACATATCTAAGTGGTGAAGGGTTAAATACATATCTAAGTGATGAAGGGTTAAAAACATATCTAAGTGATGAAGGGTTAAAAACATATCTAAGTGGTGAAGGGTTAAATACATATCTAAGTGATGAAGGGTTAAAAACATATCTAAGTGGTGAAGGGTTAAATACATATCTAAGTGATGAAGGGTTAAAAACATATCTAAGTGGTGAAGGGTTAAATACATATCTAAGTGATGAAGGGTTAAAAACATATCTAAGTGGTAAAGGGTTGAATATGTATCTTAGTCTTCAAGGGTCTAATGGCACCTATTTTAGCTCCTATATAGCTCATTTGAATCAACCTTAATAAAGGCCTAATATGGTTAGAAAACATCCACTATGGGTCAGATCTTGCACATGTAGAACTCATTAGTTGATATAGAACTGGTGTAGTCATGTTTGGGTGAAATGGCTGTCCAGGTAGTGCACAATTGTTGATATATAAGCCACTGTAATTCAAACATTCATCCGAACTTTCATGGGACAAATAGTTCAATAGGTCGGAGTAGTGGGACACACTCCGGTTCCTCACATAATGCAGCCTCTGCAAGCGCGGAAGGGCCTCATAAAGTTTGAAATACACCCACATGTTCGCATAGATATAGGATCTGGCATGAGTTGTCATATCATACCATATTTTATTAAACGAGTTCAGGAATTTTGTTAGTAAGCAGGCCTTTGGCAAGCTTACTAACGAATTTCCTGGACGAGTTTAATGAAATATGGTATGAAATGACAACCAGTGTCAGATCTTTTTTATCACATGCTTTTAAATGAGCAAATTAAATAAATATTTACGCAAACATAATGATAAATCCCAAATGTCGTTTATATTTCGTGACGTTATTTGACGTTTCAACATCATTTCAGCAAAATAACAAAATGTGATTGGTCAAGTGGACGAAAATAAGCCAATGAAAACTCTTAAAAAGTATATTACACATGTGTAAGATAAAAATATACATAATGGCTATGTGACATTGGAAACAGGGTATGGCATGTGATAAAATGTGTAAGCATCTATTATAAACTTTAAACAAAGCCTCAATAGTTCTCAAACAAAGCATATGTAGTACAACTAGTGTAAAAGCCTTGCCAAGTCACAAGGGCTGATTTATCTTGTCTAGCATCAGGTATTTAAATCAATTAACATGGGCTCAGTCATTGTTTGTTGAAGACTTCAGCTTGTCACATGGTGGTGATGTGAATGACCCTTATCATTATCCTATATAATACACGCTGATAATAAATAAGAGAGCAAAGAATAGGTTAAATCCCATGCTTTAGTCACAATTTCAGATTAATGATTCATTTTATATGGGTACTTGTTAGTGAATCATAACTTTTTTGGCAGAGTTTGGATATAAGTCGCAGAGTTGCAACTCCAAATACGGTGTTGATTACATTAAATGTCATACATGTAGCAGACAGTGAACCTATAGAGATATGATTGTACTTATAAACTTTGAGACAATAAGATTTATTTTAGTGGCTTTTATTTTAAGAGCTTCGTATCAGTTGCTTTGTGGGGGATTACAATTTGTATTAGAGATTATATATTGAATAAAATATGTAAGTATTGTTTGTGTACAGCAAAAATATTGGAGAATATATTTTCAATATAATATTGATGTATTGTGTTCTTTAAATAACCTCCCCATGTTTAAAAAGATTTTTTGTGTTTGGTAAGAAAACATTTTGCTTTTATTTCTGATAGACGGCTGTTATACTACATTATAGAAACAAAAGTGAAATATCAATATATTTTTCACAGCATCAGTTTCAGATTTTAACTGAATTTCTATATAGCATGAACAGAGAGCTGTTGTATGACACTGCCACAATTGGACAAAATGTAATTATGAAGAAATAGCACCTCATGGTATAAACAGTGGTTCTACTATCTTATTGAACAAAACAGCCTATGTAAGCAATGTAATACAATACTGTAAGCCTCTTGCTAGGAAAACAGGGTTTAATGCATGCCTTCCCAGGTTTGTCCACGATAAGGCTCAAACACGGGCAAATCTGCAACAACACTACTTACTTTCATGGAACCCCAATTTCCAAATGCAAGGATCATTGTGTTTATTTTCTTGATGTCATAATTTAATTTATATGATGATTATGAAAATTTTCAACCATTGACTTTTGTTTATTGTAAGAAAAGGGAAAGAAATAACGAGCACTCTTGATATGATTAATACAATACAAATTATGTTAAGCCTTAAATAAGACAGGTCTGTTTATTGACATGCTTAATAACCTGAATCACTTGGCAAATTATTAGGTTGTCTAAGCCATGCTAAATAAACTGACATCTATAAATAACAATATATACCTTACATTAATTCCCAATTAGTCTGCTATGATAACTACAAATGTTTTCAAAAGAACACCCAAATAAATTTGTTTCCCAAATGAGGCATTTTTAAGATCGGATTGTTTGTATCATGCATTGAATGCTTATTTTGCACTGTCATTAAGTTACAGAAACAGGTAGAAAATATCAACAAAATAATTGAGTGACAAACGTAACACCTTGTATGTCTCTATAATAAGTTAACTCTTTTGTGCTGAGTAATGCAAAATAATGTCGACAAAATTTGGACAAAAAAACAACATTGTTTTATAATGTCCACAACTGTAATGTTTATTTAAGTACAACAATAACTTCAGTACAATAAGGAAATGTCTTGTATATGATCCACATCATTGTATTGAATACATTAATATTGATGTTATCATGCATAATTTCAAAATATTTATTCAAGTTTTGTTACACAAATAATAGGAGGATATGTCTTTGCATATAATATTATTTGCAAAATCACCATGACACGACCTGTTTCATGACAAAATAAGATTTGGTCTGTCATTTTTATTTGATTGGCACCTATTTGACCTTTTCATAAAATTGAAAGATGTTTTTATTTGCTATTGTTTCTTCCCAGTGTTGTAATTTTAGTTTATGATTTCAATTTAGACTGCTCTGTTTGATGCCATGGGGGCATGGTGGACATGTGTTATCAGAACAGGATACCATGTGGTCATCATTTCATAATAAAGACTAGTCTGGTTTGTTGCTCAGCAAAGTCTGCTTGTCAAATATTTCAACAGTTGCAATAATAAATATCAATTAAATGTTAGGTCCTATCAGTGTCTTTCCACACATCCAAATATGGGAGGGTGGACAGATTTGTATAAAAAGCCAGGTGCAGTGAGAAGCTGGGAGAGAGTAGAATTGAACATAGAGATGTAAAGAGACAAGTAGTAAGAGAGTTGGTGGCAGTTAGAGAGAGAATGGATTTTACCTAGATTGTGAAGACAGTTAACAAATAAACATTATCGGTGTATATATTTATTCTCGTAGTGTGTAAATAAAATGTAGAGTACATATACTGTGTGGTGAAGTTATGAACTTACCCCCCTAGAAAAGTGTTACCGTTTTCGAGGGGGGGGGGTCATAATTTCACAACACAGTATATACACTTTACATTTTATTTGCACACTATGATAATAAATATATACACCAATGAATAAGTCTCTCATACTACTTGTCTCTTAACATCTCAACGTCCCATTCCACTCTCTCCAGCCTCTCTCTCAACCTGGCTTTTCATACAATTCTGCCCACCCTCCCATATTTGGATGTGTGGACAGACACAGATAGGACCTAACATTTAATTGGTATTTATTATTGCAAGTGTTGATATTTTTGACAAGCAGACTCTGCGAGCACCAGAACAGACCAGTGTTGCTAATCTTTATTACAAAATGATGACCAACTGGTATCCTGTTCTGATAACAAATGCCCACCATGCCACATGGCATCAAACATAGCAGTCTAAATTGAAATCATATACTAAAATTACAACACCAGCATTGTTTTGCCATTCTCCCTCTGTCTTTGATTCAAGTTGGGCAGTTGTCCTGAGTAACTGGCAGAAGTCTGTGCACTTATAGTACTGGAAAACAATATTAGTTAATCCGCTAATTACTCAGGTAAACCAGTTAACCCACTTAGTACTGGTAAACCAGTTAACCCACTTAGTGTTGGTAAACCAGTTAACCCACTTAAGAAATGAATAGCATTTTTTCTGCATTTCATCTGTGTATGAACTGTTGGGAAAATTACTCCTATATAATTTGCATAAACACCGATGACATTTATGCATAAATTAGGAGTATTTTTCCCGACAGTTCAAACACTGATGAAATGCAGAAAAATACAATTCAATTCTTATAATTACAACATAAAATGATCTTAAAGCTGGAATTCTATTGTGGTAAGGGTCATAAAAGTTCTTTTTAATTTAGCGTATGAATCTATTTTCAGTTTCGGTTTTATTTCCATCAAACGGGTATATCGCTGAAGTTTGCGCAAAAAGTATAATTTCGTTATTGACCAATAAATAAAAAAACACCATTAAGTTTTGTTCAAAACGTAACGTCATTTTGCTTGTTTAAATTATGACCAGAAAGAAGCGCTATTAATATTCATATTTAAATTTGCATACAAAGTGGGTTAATTGGAAAATGAAATCTGGTCCAAGAACAAATTATCCAAACAGAATGCAGATGATTCATATGAATGTGACAGAAGTTGTTATTATTTATTATTGGTACACAAGTTTACCTACTTAGTACTGGTAAACCAGTTAACCCTCTTAGTACTGGTAAATCAGTTAACATACTTAGTACTAGTAAACCAGTTAACATACTTAGTACTGGTTAACCAGTTAACCCACTTAGTACTGGTAAACCAGTTAACCTGCTTTGTACTGTTAAACCAGTTAACCCACTAAGTACTGGAAAACCAGTTAACCGGCTAAGTACTGGTAAACCAGTTAACCCTCTTAGTACTGGTAAACCAGTTAACCCACTTAGTACTGGTAAACCAGTTAACACACTTTGTTCTGGTAAACCAATTAAGCCACTTAGTACTGGTAAACCAGTTAACACACTTAGTACTGGTAAACCAGTTAACATACTTAGTACGGGTAAACCAGTTAACCCACTTAGTACTGGTAAACCAGTTAACCTACTTAGTACTGGTAAACCAGTTAACCCACTTAGTACTGGTAAACCAGTTAACCTGCCAAGTACTGGTAAACCAGTTAACATAATTAGTACTGGTAAACCAGTTAACCCACTTAGTACTAGAAAACCAGTTAACCCATTTAGTACTGGTACACCAGTTAACCCACTTAGTACTGGTAAACCAGTTAACCTACTAAGTACTGGTAAACCAGTTAACCCTTTAGTGCTGGTAAACCAGTTAACCTGCTTAGTACTGGTAAACCAGTTAACCCACTTAGTACTGGTAAACCAGTTAACCTGCTAAGTACTGGTCAACCAGTTAACCCACTTAGTACTGGTAAACCAGTTAACCTGCTTAGTACTGGTAAACCAGTTAACCGACTTAGTACTGGTAAACCAGTTAACTGACTTAGTACTGGTAAAAAGGTTTAATGCACTTATTACATATAAACCAGTTAACTGACTTAGTACTAGTAAACCAATTAACCCACTTAGTGCTGGTAAAGCAGTTAATGCACTTAGTACATGTAAACCAGTTAACCCACTTAGTACTGGTAAACCAATTAACCCAGGAAAAGTGTGAGTAGACTAACTAACCCCCCTGATAAGATTCAAATACTGTTAACAACTGCAAAAATATCCTAACAAACAAACAAATCATTGATAACCCCTTTTTCATCATTCTACATGTATGATGTGTTGCTGATTTGATAAGTGGTCCAGTTTGCTTACTTGTACACAGCAGCGGTAGCAAAGGCTTTGAACTGGATAAACTATCAGTCATCGTTTGGAAATCACCTACCCTGTGTATCTGATAATCTTAACCACTTAAGGACTTGAATGTAAACATTTGTACAAACATTTAAAGCTGAAAATATGCCCCTAATCTAGTAGTACTGCAATAGTATACATTTGAACACTGAGGTTTCAAAAGGTAGGTGTTGCCTTATTTTAAACATCAACTTAAACATTGCTAATCTTGGCAATATTTTGGTTGTAAGTTTGGATGGAATTGTACAATTACACCCACAAAATGCGTTGTAGTGGTCATTATACCATGATTGTGTGTTTCACGAACATTATATAAGTAAATCAATACAACAAATATATATACGTGCAGTTTATATTGTAATTCTAAATGTAAATTGTGCTATGCAACCCAGAGGATCACTCATATATAGAAAAAAAGAACGTACGTGGTTAGTAAATTATTTATAGCGACAAAGTCATTTGTATGCAAAAATATGTTATTATCAACTCTCTGTTAATGCAGTTTATTTTAGGCAAATGAAAAAGTGACTTTCTTTGGATTTTTTGGGTAGAGTTTAAAATAATAGAAATTAAATTAAGCTTAAAATATTTATTTAAAAAATGCAATAAATTGCATTAATTCATTAAGTATTCATATTATGTACAACACTTTTTTGATCGCCTTTTGTCCGTCATCAGTCGTGCGTTGTGCGGCGTCAACATTTGAATTGAAAACTCTCTAGAGGCCACATTTATTGTCCAATCTTCATGAAATTTGGTCAGAAGATTGGTCTCAATGATATTTTGGATGAGTTTGAAAATGGTTACGTTTGCTTGAAAAACATGGCTGCCAAGGGGCGGGGCATTTTTCCTTATATATGGCTTTATATGGTTATATATGGCTATAGTAAAATCTTGTTAACACTCTAGAGGCCACATTTATTGCCTGATCTTCATGAAACTTGATCAGAAGATTTATCCCAATAATATCTTGGACGAGTTCAAAAATGATGCCGGTTGGTTGAAAAACATGGCCGCCATGGGGCGGGGCATTTTTCCTAATATGGCTATAGTAAAACCTTGTTAACACTGTAGAGGCCACTTTTATTTTCCGATCTTCATGAAACTTGCTCAGAAGATTTGTCCCACTGATATCTTGGATGAGATAAAAAATGGTAACCTTTGCTTGAAAAACATGGCTGCCAAGGGGCGGGGCATTTTTCCTTATATGGCTTTATTTGGCTATAGTAAAATCTTGTTAACACTCTGGAGGCCACATTTATTGTCCGATCTTCATGAAACTTGGTCAGAAGAATTATCCCAATAATATCTTGGACGAGTTCGAAAATGATGCCGGTTGGTTGAAAATATGGCCGCCAGGGGGGGGGGCATTTTTTCCTTATATGGCTTTAGTAAAACCTTGTTAACACACTAGAGGCCACATTTATTGTCCAATATTGATGAAATATGGTCAGAAGATTTGTCTTAATAATATCTTGGATGAGTTCGAAAATGGTTACGTTTGCTTGAAGAACATGGCCGCCAAGAGGCGGGGCATTTTTCCTTATTTGGCTTTATAAGGCTATAGTAAAATCTTGTTAACACTCTAGAGGCCACATTTATAGTCCGATCTTCATTAAACTCAGTCAGAAGATTCATTCCAATAATATCTTAGAAGAGTTCAAAAATGATGCCGGTTGGTTGAAAACCATGGCCACCGCAGGGGCAGGGCTATTTTCCTTATATGGCTATAGTAAAACCTTGTTAACACTCTAGAGGTCACATTTATTTTCCGATCATCATGAAACTTGGTCAGAAGATTTTTTCCAATGATATCTTGGATGAGTTTGAAAATGGTTTTGGTTGCTTGAAAAACATGGCCACCAGCGGTAGGGCATTTTTCCTTATATGGCTATATATATGGCTATAGTAAAACCTTGTTAACAATCTAGACGCCACATTTATTGTCCAATCTTCATGAAATTTGGTCAGAAGATTGGTCTAAATGATATCTTGGATGAGTTCGAAAATAATAATGTTTGCTTGAAAAAAATGGCTTCCAAGCTGCGGGGCATTTTTCCTTATATGGCTATAGTAAAATCTTGTTAACACTCTAGAGGCCACATTTACTTCCGATCTTCGTGAAACTTGGCCAGAAGATTTGTCCTAATAATATCTTGTTATCTCAGGTGAGCGACTTTGGGCCGTTCAGGCCCGCTTGTTATGGGAAATGTGACACACAACACTTTAAAATTATAATTCTTTACATTCCTTTTCTACTATATATTCTCTTTATTGGATTATTTAAATAGACATACTGTATATTTAACATCCATTTGTTATCACAAAATAACAAGTCTGTTATTTAACAGTTATTTGTTGGACGGGAAAGCAAGTATGGTCATTAAAATAGTAAGTGAGAGGAGTTCAAGCAATAAGTATGCCTTTAAATCTGTGAAGAAACATTTTTCTTTTGATTGTACGTATGACCAATATTTTTAGGTTTAGGTGTTTAAATGGAGTTTATGACTATTTAATGGCTCTGTATAACTAGTCATGAAGACGTTTTCTTTTATTTATTTCTTATTTTATTACTTACAATTACTTGTCACACCAATGAAATTGGCAGAATAGTATTTATGGTTCAATATTATGTATTCAACAAGGAAAAAGAAAATTAAAGTTAATAAATTACCATTAAAAAAAAGTTTTTATGAGATCTGTATAATTATTTTACTATAACTTACAAAACAGAATCAGGCAAATAATATCATGTGAACTCTACGCATTAGTAATAAATGTACTATGTTTTACACATGAGTAATTATTTTAATATGTTCTATACATGAGTTATAAATGTAGCATGTAATACATATATTATGTTATACACGCTTTTAATAACTTTCTGATGTTATACACATTCGTAAAAATTATGGTTATGCACATTATAAATCTAATGTGTTATACACATTAATAATAGATTCAATAATTGCTACCCACATCAATAATAAATATAATTTGTTACACACATTTGTAATAAATATGTTTTACACATTAGTAATGAATATGTTATACAGATTAGCAATTAATATGATATTTTTCACATATAAGTAATAAATATAATATGTTATTCAGCTTATTAATACAAATAATTTGTCATACACATGAGTAATAACTATAATAATTGTTCTTCGCATTAGTTATACTATATCTAATACACGTTACTAATAAAATCATAATTTCTCTATGTCTTTTTTTCATTTTTCAAGACATTAAAAAATCAAATAGTGCCAATTTTGATTGGACATTTTAGTTTGTTTCAAAATCACAAGGATTTAAGGAGTTCAGTTGCACCTGACAGTGGCAGTCGATAAGAAAATTATGGAATTAAAACCCGAATTAACGTTAATTTCTTCTGTTTGAATGTCGTCTTTATACCTGGATTTCTTTTGGTCAATACAGGTAATTTGTCAAACAGGTTGACAGTGTAGGATATGTGGAGGTTTGCTTAAGACAAAAATGGTATATTTATCGTTTGAATTAGAAATGGCAAACATATTTTAAACATTTATTGGAGGCGTTAGATGTTTAAAATACAGGACAAAAGTTTCCATAGTCGATTTCACTAGGATTGCATGCAAAAAAGGTGATTTTGATGTTAACATATTTAGTTTAAATGAAATTAATTAGTGACAAACAAGAATGCTGGATAAAAGTTTCTATATTTGGATAGATTAGGATTATATGCCAAAAGAGGGCTAATAATAATATTAACACATAATTTAAATTAATTATTTGACAAGTATTAAACAGGCATTATAGTTTATTTATGGTAACATTTTGAAATTAGTGAACCACATTGCTCTATTATTTAGCATTCAAGGGATAAGTAAGCATAAGAGATTGTTAAGGTACAGTGAAAATACTTTCTCACATTAATCTTTTCTGTTCAAATTTATTACATTTTATTAAACTCTGAAGAAACATCTGAACCATTGCTCTATTTTGGCACAATTCTTCAAATTATCCTAAGAACAACTGGTACAAAATGTCCTGCTATACATGTATTCGAATAAGAAAAAAATAGTTATGTTTTCCAAAATGAAAAAATGCAATCATGTGTATTTCAGGTACATGCATTAGAAAAGCTCTACTGCACAATGCACAAATGTGAAAGAACATCTGACACAAACGAATTTCTTTGTCTAAAGTTGTCAATCGATATGTCAGAACACAGATTATAGGTACTGCCAAAGTCACCATGACTCGAATAAAAGTGGTATCCATCTAAAAAAATTGCATTCTAGTGGCTACAACTGGTTTAACATGACTATGTATGGGTCATGGGTAGAGTTGGTTGCTGGTTCATTCATAGGTTAGAATGTTCTGTCCATCAATCTGTCTTTGTGTTGGACTTCCAAATGTGGTGAGCATAACTGCAATAAGCATTGGTTATAATTGAAGAGATTCATATAGACTGAAGAGGAGGTTTGGGACTTCAATATTTACATGGTTGTTTCCCTTTGCCTAATGTTTAAAATAGTCATTTTCCTTTTTTAAGGAATGAATTTTATTATTAAAGGGTTTCAAATGATACTTTTGAAAATTGTCATTTTGCAATTCTTTGAAAATGTTACTTTTTAAAAATGGGTGCGGAGTTTTATAATGTATTTTTACTATCTGCAAAGGGCAGTGAAAGACCATTGGAGATTAATCTGTATTAGTTTTGGACTTGGTTACTTAAAGGACATTTTGAACCCAAGTTATAAGCTGCTTGATCAGCATTTATGTCATATCAAACTGGATTACCTTAAATTGGATGACTTCTTCTGCCAATGTGCCTGCTTATGTCATTTATTCAAACAGATTAGAATTTTAAATGATAATATTTCTTTACAGCTGTATACATGTAAGCTGCTTTATGTGAACTTTTAACAGCTTTGCTATGGTCAGAAAAAAGCCAAGCTGGCGTTATATTGAGACATTTACTCAATTCGTTAAAACCTATTTATTTGAGCTAGATTGCATCCAAAGCCTCATAGCTTATAGAAACACTCTCAAGTCCATTCCCTGGGCCTATAACCAGCACTTGGTGTCTTTGGGGAAGTTCTAGAGAACGCTCCCCGAGTGGAGATCGAACCTGTGACCTCCAGATCGCTAGGCAGACACCTTATCCATCAAACCTGTGACCTCCAGATTGCTAGGCAGACACCTTATCCATCGAACCTGTGACCTCCAGATTGCTAGGCAGACACCTTATCCATCAAACCTGTGACCTCCAGATCGCTAGGCAGACACCTTATCCATTATGCCATGGAAAACTTTTTGTTTACTCAATCAATTTACAAATACCTAACAAGCCTCTTTGGGTTTTATTTGAGAGATCAGTCACATATTAAATACTGTATTATGTGGACTGAACTCTGTTGTATGAAAGAATTTTGAATAGGCACTATTGAAATAGGGAAATAATGAGTTTGTTCTATTGTTATTCTGGTTTCTAAAATGTGTGTAAATAAAGTAAACCAAGAATAGGCAAATAGGACCTTTATGAACACATAACTAATTATATCCTAATGTTGCATGTTAACTTAGTGTTTTTTATGTTACGTTTTAAGATGCATGACATTTAAAGATTGATTTTACCCTACACATGGAACATAAATCATTTGATCCACATAAAATTTTCTTTTTACTTGCGAATATACATTATTGCAATGATAAAAACCCTATAGCTGTGCACTTTGAAAGTGTATATGTGTAGTCAGTTGTATTTTCCCTTTTTCTGTTCTAGAAATTAAAATTTCATGCAAACTTTAGCAAATAATACACATACTTTAGGATAATTTTTTTTCGTTTTAAGGTAAAAAGACTTGGTTCCTGACAAAGATGTATCTGGACCCAACATAGCATAACCAGAGAGTAATGCAGAGGCCACAACTTCATATATCCTCACACTGTAGGTCCTTTGTTCAGCAACTACTGCCATGTTGCTTAGCAACAACATCCACATCCGTGACCACAGCAACAACAACCCAGTTTTGGTAACTACGGCTGGGAAACCATGGCATCCAGCAAACACTTCCTGGTCCAAAAATACAGCCTGGCCCCAAATCTTTCTGGGGCAAATGTTCCGTGCACTAAAATGTTGCTAGGTCGCACTGACTCACCCTTGGATATTGAGCCACCTGTGTCCACGACAACATCACAACAGCAGATGTTGGATCCTTATGCGTCTGTTACATCGTTCAAGTATTATGACCGTTCTGAGCTATCAGCTTCCAATGAAGGTCACAAGGTCGTTTCCAATGAGATGAATCCTGACAGCCATTTTCAATACTTGGATGACACCATTGTGTCTGCTTATGAAAGAAGCAAACCATCACTTCCAGTAAAACCTACTGTTGCCAGACCATCTAATTTACAAGGAGCTGTACAACAGAAGGACAAACAAAGTATGCGCGATTTCAATCCAGAAGGCATAAACATGCAAAAGGGTTATAAAGAAAAAACAGACATGAAGCATGAGTACTCTCAGAGTGATCCACTTGGGACGCACACTTTCAATAAGGTTAACCTTCCTGCCAAACTTAAGCCTGGTTCAGTTTTAAATATAAATGACAATTGCTGCAAAGATACGTACAAAGAAAGTAGTGAAGATAGTGATAGTCTGTCAAGTGTTTTTTTTGATGCCAAGAAAATAGGCGACAATAGCAGACCGTCATCTGCTGGTCGAAGAAAACTTCCTATCGCTCCGCAGTCAAGATTTAATAACAGTTTAAGCAGACAAGGGTGTTATGTTAGCGATCAAAATGTTCTTTGTGCCAAAGAAGTTAGTGATTTGACAAGCGTAAGTTTGGATTTTGACAAAGATGTGGCAACAAAGTTAAGTGAAATTATCAAAGATGTGAAACAAAATAAGGACAGAAATGACAGCGGTGATATTAATAGTGAAATAGGAATAAAACATAGTGATTTGTATGTAAATTATTTGTCAAATAGCTGTGATAGAGCTGGTGATAATCATTGTTTAAAAACTGAATTATTAGAGGGAAATGAAAATGACTCTGACGTACAATTTAGAAAATGTATTGATAGTAGGGAAAACATCAGGGAGTCAAAGCTTGAATGTGTGAACGAAAATATATATGATTCAAAAGTAAACACTGTAAAAGACAATAATGAATTAATAGCTAGTGCTCAAACTAACAATTCTCCAAAAGTTGGTGATTTAAATAGACCTGATTCTGGAAATATAAAGAAGGAAATAATGGTATCAGATCCTAGTCAGCAGTTGGTGAAAGAAATGGCAAGGAGGGTGAAATCTAAACTGGCAACTAAATTGGCACTGGCTGAAAAAGTTGAGTCATTGGGACCAGAGCCTGCTTTCTGCCATAACAGTTCACATAGAAAAAATATTGACAGTGCTAATGAAGTGGCCTCTAGCAAGGCTGAAACTGCAACAACTGATAAATTCTTTAATTTTGATGCTGATGTTATTCAAGAGTTAACTGACAGTGTCATGACGAAAACATCTAAAGTCAAGGAGGATGGGTCCAGAAATTCCAAAACAAGTAAAAAAATTATGGAGCATTTTAAAGAATTACCAAAATCAAGAGTTAATGAGGAACTTGTTAATTACGATTCAATGTTCAAAGAAAGTTTCGAAGGAAAATCTGTTTTTGAAAAACTTGTGAAAGAAACCAAAGATTATCAAAAAGAAATAAACGAGAAAAACAGTTTATTGAGTGGTGATAAACAATATGTGCCTAATAAACCCAAAGTTGAACGAACACCTTCATACAAGAACAAAGTTATAGCAAGAGCAAAAAATAAATATCAGAAGAAGAGTTCAATGCACAAAGAATGCTCCTGTCAAAAGGATGAAAATGGAGCCCGCTTGTTGTGTGAGTTCTGTGTGTTGTACGAACATAAGAGGCGCAGCAAGTCGAGTTTGGGTAACATGTCAATAAATAAAATTGGTGAACAGGATGAAAGTGAAAATGTTGTGATTAAGAGTCCAAGACGCGCTGTAACACCTGGCGGAATGTCTGTGATGTCAAGTGGAAAAAGTCCGCGTCCTGTGAAGAAAGTTCACGTGTCCTCAAGAGTTGATGTTTTGATGAGCACAGACTTATTCAGGAAACATCTTCAAAAGCACGAGGACTTGCTTACTCAGCACACAAAATTACAGCGGGCTGGAATGCGAAAATCTATATCCAACCTGGATCTGACTAAATCTGTATCCAACCTGGATCTGACTACTGGACTTGAGGGAGACAGTGACTCTAATAGTGTGTTAAGCTTTTTGAATGTGGATATAGATGATGTACATGTACAGGGTACCAAAGATGCAAATATTAATGTAGATAATTTGAGTGTGAACGATAGTGCTGAAAAGGTGGAGAGTAAATCTGTAAGTGCTGTTGAGGGGGTTAGAAATCAGACTGGAAAGAAGAAAAGTGCTAGTAGAACATTGCCAAAGACAGTTGGGAAGTCTCGTCTTTCATCAAGTTGTATGAATAATAATACTGTTTCCTCTAAATATGCCATACCAACCCTAGATGAGTTTAAGAAATCAAAAACCAGTCCAGCACTTCACCGTGGATGGGATAACACAAATCAATTAAATTCCTTTAATGAAATTATCATGCAGAAACAATCTGATTTTAGTGATAACGTAGATGAATGTGATAATTTTAAGAAAACAGACTCAGAATGTGCCAATAATGGCACTATACAGGCTGAGAAGAATTTGATTTTACACAGTCCTCAAGCTGTAGATGATATAAAAGTGTCTAACACTGCTCATATATCTGAGGACTTTGAACATGATACAATTAATATCGTTAAACAGATCCCTGAGGTAATTGAGGTGCAAAAAGAATCCACAACGGCTTCCTTGGAAACTGATTGTCAGGGAGTTGAACTACAGCAAATACAAAACTCCAAAACCAGCCATGGTGAAAGTAGATCAGTACAAACAGCTCCAAGCATGCGCTTGAAACAGAGGATGCGTCCTAAACTGAAATCCAGGACATTGTCTAGACTTGAACTGGAAAACGAGGAGTCCCAAATCCTCTCAGATACTAGTGAGCCTTCAGGGGCTTCTGCAAGAGAGAGGCGCAAACCAGGCAGCAAGCGACCTCGATCATTGATCTCGAAAAAATCCAGCCTCATTAAGCTGTTGCAAGAGCAAGAAAATGCTGCAAATGGGTCTGAAGTGTTGGATTCTTCTGATTGCAAGTCCATTCAAGACCGTCCAAAGTTAAAAGTCATGCATTCTGTAGGTCGCTCTAAATCAGACACTCATTTTGAAACTGACCGGTCAAAACTCAGCGTCAAGTCGGCTTTCCGAAGTGGGAGTTCCTCCAGTGAAAACAATAGTTTTGTAAATTCCAAGGGAAAGAACTCTGTTTGTTTTGACCTGGAGGATGAGAGTAGGTGCAGTCCCTTTGATATTGGTGAATCTGAGACCTCAACCTCCATAGCTGGCAGTCTGTCTGACAGCATTAGATCAGAGGTATGTAACAATAGCATCCATTAACACTATTATGTGAATTTTAAATAAAACTTCAATCTTGCCATAAACAGTTACTGCGTTTTTACAACAAAGCATTATTATGCTGTTTTACCTCTGGTATGAAATAAAGTTGACCAATTATAAGTAAAATAGACACTTGTACATGTGTATGCAAGTACATAATTTAATTTGACATCAGCGCCAAACTTGATGTGTAATCTGGGATTTTTTGTATCTTTTAAAAATTAAAACTGTGTTAATGGGGGCATTTACACAATTTAAAAATATAGATACAATTAAAAAAAATATCACTATTTATGAACAATTCATTTTAAAGAGCTTTTTATACTAAAAATAGTTTTTGCATATTTTGTAATATAATTTACACGGTGCATATATATACCACGTGACTTTTTCAGATCTGTGTTGGGAGAACAAAGTGCAACCCAGTTAACATTTTTAAGGATCTCTTTTTAAATATTTCACCATTTTTAATAGAATAAAGTGGAGAGCCCGCTCATTCATAAGAGTTTTTTATAGGTATCATGGTCTTTTTAAACAAATTAAGTATTTCTTCAGTAAAGTGTAACCGCGCATTTGAACGGTTAGAAAAATGTCGGATCAGTGTGGGGACATCATATTACAAACGCGATGTATATAATCAGATGACACACTGTGATCACTGTAATCAAGTCTTTTTACTTTTAATCGGACTATCAAAACAATTGATTACTTCCTCGGTGAAACACGTTTTTATAACAATGATTGAAATAACCAATAGATCGCTAACTTCACCTTTGTTCTACATAACAGTTTTGAAGGCGGAGCTATGCACGTGCTCAAACATAATTGGACGATTACCAGTGAATATCAAACTCGCGATTGGTTAAAAAAACATGTCGCTTCCCAAATTAAAGGAATCTTATTTTATGGGCGAGAAGGGTGGCGCTTTATGGCTTCTTGATAGGAGGCAGCTTTCCTTTGATGACGTCAAACTGTCAATTCACACAGATTGCCAATTTTCGCTCGACTTGATAAATGACTTGATCTACATGTTCAGTAGATAAAAAAAGCCTGCTAAAAGGAAACTTTGGATTTAATAATGAAAATAAAAACAAGGAAAATGTTGCGGAAAACTGTGGTTATATTAATTAGTAAGTATCCGTTAAAAGTGACATTTTGTGTGTCCTATTTCAACAAGTTTTCTATACAACAACAACTTTAACCATTATCGCAGTATCGCAGTGATCGATCTTGGTAGAATGTCATCATTTTTTTTCATGGACGACCTCATAAGTCGAGACTAAAAATTTGATCACATTTTGAGGAAAAAAAATCTCGACTTATGACTGGATTTTTACTGTATATTTGATAGTGAATTTTTTTTTCAGAAAAGTTGATTTTACGTTAAAATATTATTATTTATGTTTTCACAAATTAATATCATAGGCACTCGCTAAACACCTGTGAGAAAAATGTGGATGTTCGAAAAACGGCCATTTGTGGAAATGTGTCGCCATATTTTTATTTTTGACGCCATCGTAGTCCAAATAATTAGACGTAAGCTACCCCGCTTAAATAATTAGACGTAAGCTACCCCGCTTACGTCTAAACGGCTACCGTCGTTTTCCTATAGCAAATTGAGTTCAACTTAAACTTCAGTTTTTCTCGTTAAATCTTTGCTAATGCATAAAATTATCATTAATTAGACATAAATATGAGCGATTACCTCTTAAATGTGTAAAAATTGTGCTTTTAAACCACTTATGTACATTTTTAAAAATAAACATACACAACACACGAAGTGTGTTTGTCGTTTATAGAATTACATTGAATTATCTTGAACGAAATTATTTTTTGAATAGGTAACACATAACCAATTGTTGTTGTACAACAAACCACATCACTTTTTAGCTCTCTGTACTTTTTAATTAAATGAAACCTATATGTGTGTGTTAAAACTATCAGTTGTATCACGGAGTGTATATTGATAGGAGATGATTCGAGTATTTGACCCTTACTGTATTAAATTCAATCTTATGCAAAAACTATTCATTCGATTTTATTGGTTTATACGTTATCTTGTTGCTTATTAATTCCTCTTTCAAAAAATATACGTTTTAGTATACTCCCGTTGTTATTAATGGATTTATAGCGAGATAAACACAAGAAATACACATTTTATGTTTTACCACCGCGCTTTTTTCCGTGTTGTGGCTATCGATCTTGTACAATTAGCATACAGCGAAGCGCCGAGGTTATACATTTTGATGTACCCACTCACGTCTTTTGTTGAATTATAGTTTCATTTCTCGGCCGATTTTGACAAATTATATATCATTAGAAAGCTTACGTTACTTAGTAAACAGATATACAAACATATATTAAGTTTTTCTTCTGATTTCGACAGCCCGGCGAGTTATAACTTTAACTTTTGCAAATATCATACCGTATTGGAGTTTTAGAATCTAGATTTACGGTTGACATGTTCGTACTTAATACCAATTTGTAGCGTTCTTCTGATTTCGACAGCCCGGCGAGTTATAACTTAAACTTTTGCAAATAATATACCGTTTTTGAGTTTTAGAATCTAGATTTACGGTTGACATGTTCGTACTTAATACCAATTTGTAGCGTTTATATTTGGAGTTCAGTTTTAAAAATTACATCTTGCTTAGGAGAATAGAATTGTGTATACGATAGAAAAAAAATTGTTTAAAAACGAAAGTAATGAAGGCGGAAGAAAGTAGCGCGCGTTCCTAACGCAATGAACTGATGCTACGGTCTTGGCAATTATGCTTTTGTTTAGAAACCGGCCATTGAATTTCCTTTGCCATGATTATTACATTTTTTATGGAATATATTGTGGTATTTTGTTCACGAAACATATCAATAAAGCTTATTATAAATAAATCTTAATAAATTAACGATTTCAGCTCTTGTTTATAACACAGAAAGGGTGATAAATATATGATGAAACAGCGTATATAGCGGATCCTCTCGATTTTATTCGGCTTTGCATGCATACTTGAAATAAAATGGGTGTCAAAAACATTCATCGTTTGCTGTTAATTATAAACGAGGGAATTATGTATAATTATATGAAATGTTATTTACCTTAAATTATCAATTTATTAAAGATTCTTGAAAATCACGGTCGGTGTTACGCAGGTCATTTCGTATTTTGACATCAGGGCATCATGTCCAACTATTCAAAATCAGATTTTTTTCACTGGGACGATGACGGCTTAGATTTAGACAGGCAGACAGATAGTTTATTCAGACTTATACAACAGTACATCGTCTTCAACTCAAATATATAAATTATTTTTAGACGAATTGTTAGGTGATTACACTTATAGCAGTGATGATTCTGAGAATGTTGCCATGTTTCTTATCCGTGTTATCTTGTCCATGGTTTGAGCATTTTTATCGCGGTGTTCAATAAAAGATATCTCAATAATCTTGTTTATTGATAGATCTGTGGTTTTATTGCCACTGTGTTCAGCACAAACCAATTATCTCTTTATGATCAGATACTGAGCCGACCAATACTAAATAACACTATGGTGTCATACGCCACAGCAGGGACCTATACTTGTGATCATGGAGTCTTAGTGCAAGACTTAAAAAAGTATGTTGATTCGCTTGCGGTTGTTAAAGCCAAAACGGGGCTTCCCAGCTGGCACAGCTGCTGATATTCGGATCTGAATACCTAAACTTATTCAGACCTTATTCTTAACCGTTGCGCGTTTTACGATATCGGATTTTAGGCGGGAATACAACTCAGTGAAACTATTCAATTTCTTATACAACATTAAGCATATTAACAGTTATTGAAATTAACAATATCAGCGACATCTTTTTAAAGACTAAACACCTTTTCAAGTATCGAATTTAACATGTCAATAAAATATATTAATACCAAAAAAGGTTTCATTTAATTTGTTCACATTAAACCTTTAAATGAAAGTGTCGCTTTAACTATTTTCCGTGTCTTATTAAGCCGCGAATCGTTTGCTAAAAACAGTTAACAAAAAGGGCTACACGTTCTAATTCTTAATGAATTACAGAAATAAGTATAACTTTATAAATAACGTCCATAAACACACACGGCAAGATCAAAGTTTTAATGGAAAACTAATATGACATTCCACGTTAATTATTATTTTCGTCTAAATCGAATACTATATATAGAGAAACAATGTATTTATAACCGACCAATGAGGTAACATTATGCAACTTTCAATTTACACAGTGCTATATGGCAACAATATGGAATTTGAACAGTGGTAGTGTTTTAAGGTCTGGACTATCATTACTTGTAAGTTTGTATAAACATTTTTCTAATGCAATTAGTAAAATAATGTTTATATTTTATGTTTAATAATTTATTGCATGATTATTCTGTGCTGTTATATGAATTTGATGCCGTTAAAGCTTCCGACATGAATTCATGTCGGAACGATGCTATTGCAAAATAACGTTAAACGATATGAGGTCGATGTAAATCGACCTCATATTTATAGGAGTAACGCCATCGGTGCCAATTAGTGATCAACAGCAGGAACCCAGCCTCAAACGGTATCCAGTCGTTACACCCCCTGGCATTACACCCCTGGTCTTTATAAACACCCTCTAAGCCTGGACATTACACCTCTCAAGATATTGATTAGATTAGAAAGGTGTAATCAACTTATGAACCACTAATTGGATTTGTCATGTAAGATGACACTGATGAGATTAATGGTTGCTCAAATTATTTAATTGAGCCGCCATCATCTAAAACCTTAATTTTTATTTCACCAGATTGACTGTAATAATATGCATCTAAATCATGAATACTTTTTTTCAAGAATATACAGACAGAAATAAAAATAATGATAAATACAATAATTATTTAGAATAAACATAACACAATCTTAATTTATATACATTTATTTTTATTTCACCATAATGTTATAATATGCATCTAAATCATAAATACTTTTTTCAAGAATATAGTCTACAGACAGAAAAAACTTTGAAAATAAAATAAAAATAATGATAAATAAAAAAAATATTTAGAATAAACAAAACACTATCTTTAATTTATATACATTTATTTTTATTTCACCATAATGTAATAATATGGATCTAAATCATTAATACTTTTTTTCAGGAATATACAGACAGAAATAACTTTGAAAATTAAATACAAATTATGATTGATTAAAAAAAAAAAAATAATATTGCCAAGAAATCCCATTTCACTTTGAACAGTATATACACTTCCTGCTAGTGAGTTTTCACAATTCTAGACAATTTCTATACTTTATATTCAGCTGCACGTACAACCTACTCACTAATCTCATGAGTCCCGATATAGTGAGCTCTTTGGCCTCATACTTACTCCAGGCATCAAAAATCTTTCAGTCACATTCCCTATACTGGTTTGATGTAGTGAGCTCTTTGGCCTCATACTTACTCCAGGCATCAAAAATCTTTCAGTCACATTCCCTATACTGGTTTAATGTAGTGAGCTCTTTGGCCTCATACTTACTCCAGGCATCAAAAATCTTTCAGTCACATTCCCTATACTGGTTTGATGTAGTGAGCTCTTTGGCCTCATACTTACTCCAGGCATCAAAAATCTTTCAGTCACATTCCCTATACTGGTTTGATGTAGTGAGCTCTTTGGCCTCATACTTACTCCAGGCATCAAAAATCTTTCAGTTACATTCCCTATACTGGTTTGATGTAGTGAGCTCTTTGGCCTCATACTTACTCCAGGCATCAAAAATCTTTCAGTCACATTCCCTATACTGGTTTGATGTAGTGAGCTCTTTGGCCTCATACTTACTCCAGGCATCAAAAATCTTTCAGTCACATTCCCTATACTGGTTTGATGTAGTGAGCTCTTTGGCCTCATACTTACTCCAGGCATCAAAAATCTTTCAGTCACATTCCCTATACTGGTTTGATGTAGTGAGCTCTTTGGCCTCATACTTACTCCAGGCATCAAAAATCTTTCAGTCACATTCCCTATACTGGTTTGATGTAGTGAGCTCTTTGGCCTCATACTTACTCCAGGCATCAAAAATCTTTCAGTCACATTCCCTATACTGGTTTGATGTAGTGAGCTCTTTGGCCTCATACTTACTCCAGGCATCAAAAATCTTTCAGTCACATTCCCTATACTGGTTTGATGTAGTGAGCTCTTTGGCCTCATACTTACTCCAGGCATCAAAAATCTTCCTGTCACATTCCCTATACTGGTTTGATGTAGTGAGCTCTTTGGCCTCATACTTACTCCAGGCATCAAAAATCTTTCAGTTACATTCCCTATACTGGTTTGATGTAGTGAGCTCTTTGGCCTCATACTTACTCCAGGCATCAAAAATCTTTCAGTCACATTCCCTATACTGGTTTGATGTAGTGAGCTCTTTGGCCTCATACTTACTCCAGGCATCAAAAATCTTTCAGTCACATTCCCTATACTGGTTTGATGTAGTGAGCTCTTTGGCCTCATACTTACTCCAGGCATCAAAAATCTTTCAGTCACATTCCCTATACTGGTTTGATGTAGTGAGCTCTTTGGCCTCATACTTACTCCAGGCATCAAAAATCTTTCAGTCACATTCCCTATACTGGTTTGATGTAGTGAGCTCTTTGGCCTCATACTTACTCCAGGCATCAAAAATCTTTCAGTCACATTCCCTATACTGGTTTGATGTAGTGAGCTCTTTGGCCTCATACTTACTCCAGGCATCAAAAATCTTTCAATCACATTCCCTATACTGGTTTGATGTAGTGAGCTCTTTGGCCTCATACTTACTCCAGGCATCAAAAATCTTTCAGTCACATTCCCTATACTGGTTTGATGTAGTGAGCTCTTTGGCCTCATACTTACTCCAGGCATCAAAAATCTTTCAGTCACATTCCCTATACTGGTTTGATGTAGTGAGCTCTTTGGCCTCATACTTACTCCAGGCATCAAAAATCTTTCAGTCACATTCCCTATACTGGTTTGATGTAGTGAGCTCTTTGGCCTCATACTTACTCCAGGCATCAAAAATCTTTCAGTCACATTCCCTATACTGGTTTGATGTAGTGAGCTCTTTGGCCTCATACTTACTCCAGGCATCAAAAATCTTTCAGTCACATTCCCTATACTGGTTTGATGTAGTGAGCTCTTTGGCCTCATACTTACTCCAGGCATCAAAAATCTTTCAGTCACATTCCCTATACTGGTTTGATGTAGTGAGCTCTTTGGCCTCATACTTACTCCAGGCATCAAAAATCTTTCAGTCACATTCCCTATACTGGTTTGATGTAGTGAGCTCTTTGGCCTCATACTTACTCCAGGCATCAAAAATCTTTCAGTCACATTCCCTATACTGGTTTGATGTAGTGAGCTCTTTGGCCTCATACTTACTCCAGGCATCAAAAATCTTTCAGTCACATTCCCTATACTGGTTTGATGTAGTGAGCTCTTTGGCCTCATACTTACTCCAGGCATCAAAAATCTTTCAGTCACATTCCCTATACTGGTTTGATGTAGTGAGCTCTTTGGCCTCATACTTACTCCAGGCATCAAAAATCTTTCAGTCACATTCCCTATACTGGTTTGATGTAGTGAGCTCTTTGGCCTCATACTTACTCCAGGCATAAAAAATCTTTCAGTCACATTCCCTATACTGGTTTGATGTAGTGAGCTCTTTGGCCTCATACTTTCTCCAGGCATCAAAAATCTTTCAGTCACATTCCCTATACTGGTTTGATGTAGTGAGCTCTTTGGCCTCATACTTACTCCAGGCATCAACAATCTTTCAGTCACATTCCCTATACTGGTTTGATGTAGTGAGCTCTTTGGCCTCATACTTACTCCAGGCATCAAAAATCTTTCAGTCACATTCCCTATACTGGTTTGATGTAGTGAGCTCTTTGGCCTCATACTTACTCCAGGCATCAAAAATCTTTCAGTCACATTCCCTATACTGGTTTGATGTAGTGAGCTCTTTGGCCTCATACTTACTCCAGGCATCAAAAATCTTTCAGTCACATTCCCTATACTGGTTTGATGTAGTGAGCTCTTTGGCCTCATACTTACTCCAGGCATCAAAAATCTTTCAGTCACATTCCCTATACTGGTTTGATGTAGTGAGCTCTTTGGCCTCATACTTACTCCAGGCATCAAAAATCTTTCAGTCACATTCCCTATACTGGTTTGATGTAGTGAGCTCTTTGGCCTCATACTTACTCCAGGCATCAAAAATCTTTCAGTCACATTCCCTATACTGGTTTGATGTAGTGAGCTCTTTGGCCTCATACTTACTCCAGGCATCAAAAATCTTTCAGTCACATTCCCTATACTGGTTTGATGTAGTGAGCTCTTTGGCCTCATACTTACTCCAGGCATCAAAAATCTTTCAATCACATTCCCTATACTGGTTTGATGTAGTGAGCTCTTTGGCCTCATACTTACTCCAGGCATCAAAAATCTTTCAGTCACATTCCCTATACTGGTTTGATGTAGTGAGCTCTTTGGCCTCATACTTACTCCAGGCATCAAAAATCTTTCAGTCACATTCCCTATACTGGTTTGATGTAGTGAGCTCTTTGGCCTCATACTTACTCCAGGCATCAAAAATCTTTCAGTCACATTCCCTATACTGGTTTGATGTAGTGAGCTCTTTGGCCTCATACTTACTCCAGGCATCAAAAATCTTTCAGTCACATTCCCTATACTGGTTTGATGTAGTGAGCTCTTTGGCCTCATACTTACTCCAGGCATCAAAAATCTTTCAGTCACATTCCCTATACTGGTTTGATGTAGTGAGCTCTTTGGCCTCATACTTACTCCAGGCATCAAAAATCTTTCAGTCACATTCCCTATACTGGTTTGATGTAGTGAGCTCTTTGGCCTCATACTTACTCCAGGCATCAAAAATCTTTCAGTCACATTCCCTATACTGGTTTGATGTAGTGAGCTCTTTGGCCTCATACTTACTCCAGGCATCAAAAATCTTTCAGTCACATTCCCTATACTGGTTTGATGTAGTGAGCTCTTTGGCCTCATACTTACTCCAGGCATCAAAAATCTTTCAGTCACATTCCCTATACTGGTTTGATGTAGTGAGCTCTTTGGCCTCATACTTACTCCAGGCATCAAAAATCTTTCAGTCACATTCCCTATACTGGTTTGATGTAGTGAGCTCTTTGGCCTCATACTTACTCCAGGCATCAAAAATCTTTCAGTCACATTCCCTATACTGGTTTGATGTAGTGAGCTCTTTGGCCTCATACTTACTCCAGGCATAAAAAATCTTTCAGTCACATTCCCTATACTGGTTTGATGTAGTGAGCTCTTTGGCCTCATACTTTCTCCAGGCATCAAAAATCTTTCAGTCACATTCCCTATACTGGTTTGATGTAGTGAGCTCTTTGGCCTCATACTTACTCCAGGCATCAACAATCTTTCAGTCACATTCCCTATACTGGTTTGATGTAGTGAGCTCTTTGGCCTCATACTTACTCCAGGCATCAAAAATCTTTCAGTCACATTCCCTATACTGGTTTGATGTAGTGAGCTCTTTGGCCTCATACTTACTCCAGGCATCAAAAATCTTTCAGTCACATTCCCTATACTGGTTTGATGTAGTGAGCTCTTTGGCCTCATACTTACTCCAGGCATCAAAAATCTTTCAGTCACATTCCCTATACTGGTTTGATGTAGTGAGCTCTTTGGCCTCATACTTACTCCAGGCATCAAAAATCTTTCAGTCACATTCCCTATACTGGTTTGATGTAGTGAGCTCTTTGGCCTCATACTTACTCCAGGCATCAAAAATCTTTCAGTCACATTCCCTATACTGGTTTGATGTAGTGAGCTCTTTGGCCTCATACTTACTCCAGGCATCAAAAATCTTTCAGTCACATTCCCTATACTGGTTTGATGTAGTTAGCTCTTTGGCCTCATACTTTCTCCAGGCATCAAAAATCTTTCAGTCACATTCCCTATACTGGTTTGATGTAGTGAGCTCTTTGGCCTCATACTTACTCCAGGCATAAAAAATCTTCCGGTCACATTCCCTATACTGGTTTCTTTGCCGTCTGCCAACACCATTATCAACCAGCTGGTCAATGTCCAACTCAGCCTCCAGTGCTTGTTTTCTGAGTGCAGGAACAAGTTTGTAGAATGTCAGTGATCTACCACCAAAAACGCCATTCAAACGTGTGTGAAATCCTTCCACATCGTTGTTGGTTCTAATGTGTAACCCGTAAATACACCAACTCTGTTTTGGGAAGGTCAAAGACTAAATCCAGGTTGAGTCAATGTAATTGATCAGTTTCCTCAGAGGTTCTGTGTTGGCACGCTGGCACGCTGCGCTAGGTTCCTGAACAGAGGTTCGATCTGACTAGACAGCACAAATGGAAGCACAAATAACTTGCGGACATAATCCCATAGGTCCTTGCGCTCCATATAGGCTGGACCAAGCCCCATTGCCTGTACATGGCGCCACACAGACTGTGCCCAGTGGAACACGCATCCTTTAATTTCTACGCCTGGAAAGACATGTCTAATCGCTCCCCAGGATCCTACCTCGCAGACGTGTGTATTGTGCAACAAGTATTTATGATAAATTCAAATTTTTAATTTTACATACTGTTATATCAGGGTCGGCATATTGACCAGTCAATTGAGTATTGACCGGGCTGGCGGTCAATATGCGGTCAAAACCGGTCAATACTGGTCATTACTGGGTATTACTGATCAATACTGGTCGATTGAAAATTATAGCATTTAAACATCACAAAAGAAGACTTGAGGCTTTTCTATATTAGGTCAGATTTGCTTCATTGTCAATATCAGAGACATAACACTGCATGCATTTTATGCACTGCTAATCAAATAGATTTATTAATAGATAAGTGAAATACTATGGTTACTACAATAGTAATAAAACTTAAGTAACAGATGTGATTCACTGAGATAAAGATATTGCCTTAGTCCTTATGTATTTGAGGCCGTTTCCATAAATAATAAATAATTATTTCTTATAGCTTTAAAGATTTTTTTTACAATAAATTACTTAAAAAAACAATAATTTGTTCATTCTTGCTTATTTTTAGAAAAATACTTGGACACATTTTTAACACCATTGAGAGATATTAAATGAAATATAACTATTGCAGATTAAAGCCAGAATGAAAAATTCTAAGTAGTTCTAAAAAAGGAGCCATTTTTTTTATGTGCCCAACTTCAACAATATTGTTTAAGTGTAGGTAAAGTTTATAAATGAGTATTTACAGAAATAAATTGGTCAAGAATGGCGCAGCTAATAACCAACCAAGTTGGTGTTTGCTTAAACCAAGTTGGTGTTTGCTTAAACCAAGTTGGTGTTTGCTTAAACCAAGTTGGTGTTTGCTTAAACCAAGTTGGTGTTTGCTTAAACCAAGTTGGTGTTTGCTTAAACCAAGTTGGTGTTTGCTTAAACCAAGTTGGTGTTTGCTTAAACCAAGTTTGTGTTTTAAATTATTTATCAGTTACAAGACCATTTGATAACAACGGAAAATGCCCGAAGGTCCAAAATCGCATGATGTCATGGAGATCAACTTATATAGATCTACAATGTTTATAATAGGAAGAAGAAAATGACTTACCGGTATCACCACATCTAATATGCTGCCATAATCCACAATTATCACATGAAACAGCAAAATCAGAACTATTAACACATTTTTTTAACAATTTGAATCAATACACCAAAATATTTGTTTTCGGGGCATTTTGACAGAGTAACAGTGTATACATAAAGTATGATATTCTCTGACTAATGGGGTTGTTTACCCTCGGGACTTCGGTAAATAAACCATTGCCTGAGCACACTGCTTAACATGAAAAACTCTGCATTTAAAAGGTCGAAAACGGCCATAAACTGGACAGCCCGATTTTACTGGGCTGTACCATTGATACAAATATAAAACTTTGCAGTGTTGGTGCGGTGCTTTAATAAAAATCTAGTAATTTAAAAATTAGCTTTACACTGGCTGAGCCTAACGCTGTTAAAAAGCGGCGTTTTTATTCGTTTATATACTTTTAAAACGATGGCGCTGATTGGCCGAAATTTCTTATTAAGAATTACAAGTAGGTCAATCCGTTTTTAAATAGAAAATTTCCCACGGCCGACGCGCCCCTTGATTTTGCACTTTACAAAAAGTAAACAGTAATAGTTTCTATGCAGAAAATATAAATAAAAGGAAAAGGATAATTACATCCAAAATAACTTTTAAAGAAATTCATGACTTGTTTATGTTATGCTACTATAATTCTTATTAATTATTAATATTAGTATGATGTTTATTATATGTTTGTTGTTTTTTGTTGATTTTTTTGCTTTTAATGCTGGTTTAGGTGGCAATCCTAAATGTTATGTGTGAATAACACAATGATTTTTAATTAGCACAGTTTGCCGTGGTGTACTGGATATGGTGTCCGCCTAGCGACCGGGCGGTCATGGGTTCGATCCACACCGTGGGAGCGTTCTTTAGATCTCCCTCAAAGACACCAAGTACTGGTTCTAGGCCCAGGAAGCGGACTTGAGAGCATTTATATAAGCCTTAGGCTTTCGATAAATAGGTTTAAAATAAATAGGTTTAAACTAATTAGCACAGTTCACAGTACATGTAAAGCATTAAATGTTACCACCGCACAGGTAAACAACCCAATATAGTATATATAAGTAAATAAAGATGGTTAATTAGGTCATTTGGTAATTTTTAATGTTTATGATGTAAGCCAAAAAAAATTCCGAATACCAAATGACGTCCGAAATACTACAATTTTAAACAAATTACGAAAAGACAAAAAAAAACGAACAATGGATGGGCAAGTGACAATACAGCGTGGTGGATAGTAATGGTGTAGTGGTCGGCCCCCTCTGTTTCGTCTGTTTTCTTTGCTTTCTTTTTATACGGCGTTTTATATCTTTGTTTACAATTTTACTTTGCAGTAATGGCGGCCGGAAGCTACGATGTGTGAATATGATATTCTTTAAAATTGTTCTGGTATATACCAGGGGACAATGAGTAAAAACAATTTGCATTCAGTATTTGTCTTATTAACTTAGTTACCTTTGATGTTTTGATATTCTTTCGCCATGACATAAAGATGCAATATTCTTTAGAATTCATAACATCAAACAACAACATCTTAAAATGAAATTTAATAATAATGGTGTGAACAAACTCCTTTAATTTTAGGTGTTATTATTACACTTTGATAATTAACAAATTATTTGACAAGATCAAAGAACAATGTTTTTCACACCAAAAAATGGTTATTTCCTAATTAAAACTGCACATCAATAAGACAGACATACAGACAAACAAACAATAAAAAAACACTTGGACAGACCCCCATTGGACACACATTAAAGCAGGAACATCATTAATCAAGTGAAGTGTGCCCCATGGTAGGTGTGATCACACCTTCAAGTAACCTAATCAATTATGTTTACATCTTGGGAGGTGTAATGTCCAGGCTTAGAGGGTGTAAAGACTAGGGGTGTAACGTCCAGGGGGTGTAACGACTGGAAATCCCTCAAACATTGATAATTTTGTGCAAGAGAGTTTAGTATAGATTTATATGAGTGTTTTTTTTCAACATTTTTGGAATGGGGCAATTGGGCCATTTAGAATTGGACAAATTGTTCCATTGACCAAAATTGGGAAATCGGCTTTGCTTTTTTTTAAAAATAAATAATTCAAAATTGAGAATAAAAGTATTTTAAACATTATTTTTAGGTAAGTTTTATTTCTAGGGCTGGATAGGGAAGTCAACTTATTAAATGGTACTTTTTATGCTCCCCCAACATTTATTTTGGGGGGAGCATATAGTCGCCGCTTCGTCTGTCCGTCGGTGTGTCCGTCTGTGCACTTTTTGTCTGGGCTATTTCTCAGCAACTAATGACCGGAATTCAATGATACTTTATGGGAAGCTTCACTACCAAGAGGAGATGTGCATATTATCAGCGGGTTCTGGTCAGATGATTTTTCACAGAGTTATGGCCCTTTGAAAAAAAAATTATATAAAAAAATTCTTGTCCCCCCAACTACTGTGCCCTCAAGACTTTTCCTTTTATCTGAATATATAGTGCAATATTGTGACAAAAAAAACTTTTGGGAGCATCAACTGCCTCCGACGGTTTCTTGTTGAGGTTTGGCATGACAATTTTGAAAAAATTATTATCAATTATCTTCCAACAATTAAGCCTCAATTATGCAAGGTTATCTAGATTATGTCAGTAGGAAACAATTATCTTCCAACAATTAAGCCTCAATTATGCAAGGTTATCTATATTATGTCAGTAGGATAACATTTAGATGATTCCAATCATTTGAATTGCAAATTATTCCCGTGCCTCATGTATGACAGCTTACCAAATCACACAGAATCCAATAATTTCTTTCAGCTGGTCACAGATGAGCCAGGAGAGCTTTTAGTAGACACAGATCATGGAACAAAGCATCTGAATCACTCGGATCAAGATGGTGGTGATCCAACTTCCTATCTCATGGGGATGGAACATACGGTATCTCAATTATTTATATAGCCTTATGTCTGAAAAAGCATAAGTGAAATCCAAACTGTGAAACAATGCCAACTTTTCTTACAGAGAAACTCCTTTTTGACTTTATATATACAATGTAGTAATATAATCTCCTCCTTCTTGAATAATGCATTTGTATTGAGTTTAAATATGTGAAACACAAACCCATCATACATATAACAATATACGGTTACATTGTTGCCACATTCCTGTGAGTATATACATGTATATGAGTCATGCTATGTGAAAAAGGGGTTTAATGCATTTGGGAAAAGTGTCCTCCAAGATAAGCCTGTGCAGTCCACACAGGCTAATCAAGGACAACACTTTAATCCTTAACTTGATTTTTGCTAACAAGAGACTTTCTTGAAACATAAAATATCATAAAAACAGAAAGTGTTGTCCCTGATTAGCCTATGCAGGCTGCACAGGCTAATCTGGGACAACTCTTTATGCACATGCATTAAACCCCCTTTTCACAAAACACAGCCCATATGCAGGAAGGCCTGTTGTGTACTTATATGACTTTGGAGACATTTTACTTAACCCTTTCCCCCTCAGAGGCAGTGCAAATGGCTATGTGCAAACAGCATAAACCCAGAACAGCCTGTGAGTAACTTGCAATCTGTTCAGGTTTTATGCTGTTTGCTGCTCATCAGTATCAAATGGTTGGAAATCATAAGCGTTTAAAATTTGAATCTAATAAGAAAGGTCTTTGATTTAATTTAACTTTCAAAGCGCCTTCAAATGCATAAAAATACGCTGCGCACGTTGATCACTGGTCTACAAACCCAAGAAAAGCGGGTTCGATCCCCGGCTGGCCGCTTAACTTATATGGTGAATTTGGCCATGAATTCTCTTCCAAACATAATGATTCAAGTATTGAAGTTGTCAGTTACTGCAATAATCATATGTATTCTCACGTAGGTCTGATAACTCAGCTAGCACAGGAAATGTGTGAGTTGCCGTTATATGACTAATATACTGGATAAAAAGACCAAAGACCGAACACAACCAAAAAAACACAAAGATTTGCTTTTCACATAACTAGAAAATACAAGAAAACCTTCATCTGCATTTAATCTATTTAATATTGTTTGCTTAAAGAAGAAAACGAAAAAGAAAAATTCTAAGATGTAGGAAATTATGCTAGTGTTAAAACATTTGCCCATTATTTAAGTGCATGTCACCAACTTATTCATATGTTGAGTCATCTGAAACAAACTTTATTCCAAGGAATATGAACTTATCATTTGTATGTACTTAAAGGGACCTCTATGCAACTGGTTGACAAAATAGGCATTTTTTCAACTTAGATGTCCCAAATATCATGCAAATAAAAACCATCTACAATGGACTGCAAATAACACTCTTGACTTAGAAGAATTTTGAAAATACTGTGTTGTATAATTGTTATTATTATTTAAAATAAATTTATTTGGAACTAAAAAAAAACTTTTCAGAGTGTGCTAGAATGTTCTCAAATTACAAAATGTCACCATGAACATTTTTGCTGAGGAGGGGTGTACAAAGCTTAACTCTTTACCACTTAGATACGTATTAAACCCTTTACCACTTAGATACGTATTTAACCCTTTACGACTTAGATACATATCTACAGTGCTCCAGCTAGCAATAAATAGAGGGGCGCTGCGCCCCTCTAAAATTTGCCCCCTTAAAAAGCGCCCCTCAATTTTTCTGACAAATGCCCTTTTGATATCTAAATTCCTGCTTTCATGCCGTATAAATCGCCAGAAACATCGACATGAATACACAGATAACACCATTTCATGACCGCCTGGGGTGTATTAAGTCAACACATTGTGAACAAACAAGCCCCAAGGGCATGGTTTGTTATCAGATCACTAATTAGCCTTTTGTTGCAGACGATAGTAACATGCTGTGAAAGATTATCTCTGAGGTCACGCTTGGTTAGGCACAATCACACTCGAATGAAATCAAAATCAGCACTATTGATTTTTTTTAACTTCTGAATTCTTTGACTATAATTTGTTTGCAAAAATAGTGTTTTTTTTAATTCAAAATACCTATTAACATTTGAAAATTAATCATCTTTTTTTAAATGCACTATGCGGTTAATTTTTAGTCCGAAATTAGATTCTACCGCATGAAAAACATATTTGTGTTTGGATTTTATTTCTGAACTTTAAAACACTGTCTGTCCCCAATCATGATGAATTTTAACATGAATAGGGGCAGATAGTTGTTAATTCAACAAATAATGAACTTGTTTGGAAGGAGGATTTATCACTCTGCAAGTAAAATGTAATGTTGATATTGTCATATATTTTCGCGACCTAACGAAACTGTCAACGTTGTTGACATAAGTTGAAATAACGTGTTGTGAAATAAATATATCATATTATTAACAATAACAATGTTTTATTTTAATCTCCAGACTGGATGCTACTTAATAGTGACATTGATCATTGTTTAGACTTTAAATTTGTCAATATAGGTTTTTGTTTTAATTAATATTATTATTGTGGACAAACATTGGCTCAAAGTTATTTAAAGCAACGAATTTAAGTAGTGACAGTCACAACGTTTTTTTTGACCCAGTGAAACCCCTGAATTTTATTCACGTTTTCTTCATTTCATTTTCTTCTAAAAGGCCACTGATGCTGAAACTGGAACCTGAAAGATTAACATGCAGTTCAATGATGATAGGTGATAAAAAACACATCAAAATTCCCCCCCCCCCCCACACACAGGAAAGAAATATGATATCTACATATATCTAATGCGTGTAGTCGGATGCTAGCCCATAGCGGTTAGGAAATTGGCTATTAAGTTGTTTTCCTTAACGCCAATGTAGATAGTAATATATTTATTGTAATTTCATTACACAAAATGAGGAACAGCTTACAATTGGTGAAGTCATCCAATGCACTAGTGTTTACAATTAATAAGTATATAGTATAACCAAAGTATATACTTAAGTATATTTATAACCAAATGCCCTATTTTCCAAAATTACGCGTGAAATGTGCCCTTTTTGGGGAAGCTCCCCTCTATTTTGAAAAGCTGGCTGGAGCACTGATCTAACCCTTTACCACTTAGATAGGTATTTAACCCTTTACCACTTAGATACGTATTTAACTCTTTACCACTGAGATACGTATTTAACTCTTTACCACTTAGATAGGTATTTAACCCTTTACCACTTAGATACGTATTTAACCCTTTACCACTTAGATACGTATTTAACCCTTCTACCACTTAGATACGTATTTAACCCTTTACCACTGAGATACGTATTTAACCCTTTACCACTGAGATATGTATTTAACCCTTTACCACTTAAATACGTATTTAACCCTTTACCACTTAGATACGTATTTAACCCTTTACCACTTAGATACGTATTTAACTCTTTACCACTTAGATACGTGTTTAACCCTTTACCACTTAGATACGTATTTAACCCTTTACCACTTAGATATTTATTTAACCCTTTACACTTAGATACATATTTAACCCTTTGCCACTTAGATACGTATTTAACCTTTTACCACTTAGATACGTATTTAACCCTTTACCACTTAGATACGTATTTAACCCTTTACCACTAAGATACATATTTAACCCTTTACCACTTAGATACATATTTAACCCTTTACCACTTAGATACGTATTTAACCCTTTACCACTTAGATACGTATTTAACCCTTTACCACTTAGATACATATTTAACCCTTTACCACTGAGATATGTATTTAACCCTTTACCACTTAGATACGTATTTAACCCTTTATCACTTAGATACGTATTTTACCCTTTACCACTTAGATACGTATTTAACCCTTTACCACTTAGATACGTGTTTAACCCTTTACCACTTAGATACGTTTTTAACCCTTTACCACTTAGATACATATTTAACTCTTTACCACTTAGATACGTATTTAACTCTTTACCACTTATATTCGTATTTAACCCTTTACCACTTAGATACGTATTAAACCCTTTACCACTTAGATACGTATTTAACCCTTTACCACTTAGATACGTATTTAACCCTTTACCACTTAGATATGTATTTAACCCTTTACCACTTAGATACGTATTTAACCCTTTACCACTTAGATATGTATTTAACCCTTTACCACTTAGATACATATTTAACCCTTTACCACTTAGATACATATTTAACCCTTTACTACTTAGATACGTATTTAACCCTTTACCACTTAGATACGTATTTAACCCTTTACCACTTAGATATGTATTTAACCCTTTACCACTTAGATACGTATTTAACCCTTTACCACTTAGATATGTATTTAACCCTTTACCACTTAGATACATATTTAACCCTTTACCACTTAGATACATATTTAACCCTTTACTACTTAGATACGTATTTAACCCTTTACCATTTAGATACATATTTAACTCTTTACCATTTAGATAAGTATTTAACCCTTTACCACTGTCTTAGATACGTATTTAACCCTTTACCATTTAGATAAGTATTTAACCCTTTACCACTGTCTTAGATACGTATTTAACCCTTTACCACTTAGATACGTATTTAACCCTTAACCACTTAGATACGTTTTTAACCTTTTACCACATAGATAAGTATTTTCACACATTTGTAGCCCCTTAGACAGTTATCTTTAATATATAGAGAATAGTAGGTTAGTGTTGATTATAGATCAGGTTTATCATGCGAGGCTTAGAAAACAAAAATCACAAGCCTTGGTGAGTGCTTCGTTTTCGTGCCGAGCATGATGAACCTGATCAATATTAACAATAATCTATTATTCTATTTATCCCACTTTTTATTTAGTAAACCTTTTTATTTAAACAGAATTAGTTTGACTGGATAATTTTGCTGGATTTATGACGTCATTTCATCGAAATATATTGACCTCATTTCCTGCTGTTGATTATAGATGATATTTAATCAACGGGGCTATAATCAACCTAATTTGCTGTAAAATTGGGATAAAAGACCTTTCTTACTAGATTAAAGTTGTTAAGGCTTCACCTCCAAACTTAACATACTGATGAGCAGCAAACAGCATAAAATCTGAATAGAGTTACTCGCAGGCTGTTCTGGATTTATGCTGTTTGCACATAGCCATTTTGCACTTTTCTTCTGAGTGGGAAAGGGTAAAAATAACAACAAGTTTTGTCCACATTGTCATTTTTCCAGGCATCAGAAACTTTTTTATCTGATTTTCCCCCCTTTCAGACCCCTGTCGGTCGTTCAACCTCTGATGCATGTAAGATAACTCTAGAGGCAGCTCGGAAGCGGCGAGAACGCAAGGAACGACCCTACAAATCAGACCCGTTTTCTGGAACAGAAATAATACCTGCAGCAAAGCGGTGTGCCCTGAGAGAAGAACGAGAACGTAAGATATTGGCTAAGACTAGATAATTGCATTTCCATATGATATTTATTTGAACGGTTTTTTAATTCATTTAATTTCCATAGGATACATATTTACATATTTGACTTTGTTTTGTATTATTTCATTGAATTTTCATATCATATATATTGCAAATTTTGTATTCATTTCTCAAAACTTATAATGCATTGTTTTCCTAATATATTAACTCTATTGAATTTTTGTTATTTTGATGCAATGTCCGAATATTCCCTTAAATTTTCATAAAAGTTTTACATTTTTTAAGTAGCTACACTTCTTTGGGAAGGAGATTCACAACTTGGGGCATAGACCTGTATATATGTGACAGATTTCCTGTTTGTTTTAACTTGATATTGCTCCCTAACTTGAACCTGCTACAATATGAGCCTCACTCTGTGAAAAGGGGTTTTAATGCATGTGTGTAAAGTTTTGTCCCAGATTAGCCTGTGCAGTCCACACAGGCTAATCAGGGACGACACTTTCCGCCTTAACTTGATTTGTGCATAGAAGAAAGAAGACTTTCTTGAAACAAAAAAATATCATAAAAGCGGAAAGTGTCATCCCTGATTAGCCTGTGCTGACTGCACAGGCTAATCTATGATGTCACTTTATGCACAAGCAATAAACCGCTTTTTCACAGAGCGTGTCCCATATATGATATTAATATAATATATTCATGCATTTAGATCATTGTAAGGTCAATGTTATAAAAGAGAAACAAGCCAGTATCTCATTTAATGACCTCTATACTTCAAGGTCTGGGTCGTCACCACGCGTCGCTAACAGAGGCGCCATCAGATGAGATCTTTTCTTTCCTCGGTGATCTGGGACCTGGCGAGAGTTATCCCAGTCTTGAGGAGCTTCAGGAAGGGGCGGAACAGGTGGGTGGAGCTTCTGTCAGTCAGTGGCTATTTTTAGCACAGTTGCTATTTAGAGCGCTTCATGTAAATCAGTACATAATTTAAGCAAAAAATGTAAATGATCAGTAATGATTTTTAGCACAAATTGTCAGTCAATGTCTATTTTTAGCATTACTTGTCAATAAGTATTCAATTTTAACACAACTTGTAAATCAGTGACTATATTTTACATATTTTGTTTGTCATTGCCTTTTTAAGGTGCGTTAAAGGACTGTAAAAAAAGCTTTCCATAAAGAAATGAAATAATTAAACTCAGGGATCATATTTTTTTTGGTTTTGTCGGTCCTAGACCGATTGGGGTCATGAAAGACCGATTGAAAATCCCAAACAGTCGGTCCGATTCTGTTTGCTAAAATTCCCATGTCATGAAATCGATTACACAGTGTACATGCTAACATACCCTAATGACATTCTTATCTGGATTAGGTGTGATAAACCATTTGCTGCAGTCTCTAAACCGGTCAGGACTGGATTATTGCACGTCAGACCAAGAATAAAAAAACTTGTGAACAGCGGATTAAAGAAGCATCCGAAAAGACGCGTCTGAAAGCACGCGCTGTAACTAAACAAAATATGCCGATACATTTTCCACCAGCATAATAATCCGGTTATATAATTATGAATGAAAGTCGCGGATCTGATTGACAGAACAGCCGAAAGTTATTTTTTATGGGCGGAACACAAGAAAAATAATATACATTGTATAAATCTTTAGTAAAACCGTTTTAGAATCGAAATAATTCGTGTACTTTATACTTTGTTGTTGAATAACTCACGACCGGAAAATTAGATGCGTGGTTTCAATTGTTTCGCTCTCGCGATTAAATCCCTACGCATCCAAACTATCGGCCGTGGGTTATTTGACAACAGAGTATATTATTGCATGAACTCTATCTATAATGCCCTCTGGCGGGTTGCAGAAACTTGGCAAAAGGAGGACTTGAACGGGAGAAATCGTGTATTAACAATGCGATTCACGTGAAGTCAAGCCCTGTTATGTGTTTTTCATATCCATAATCTGGTCCACGCGCAGTTACTTCCCTTTTCCAGCCTTCGACGACTTTCCAAGCATAAATGGGGAACCGAATAAGCACCGGTTTCCTCATGCATGCAGGGATAATGACTATTTCAATCCACTTTTCAAGTTATATCATCTGCACTCTCTTGACAACAGCTTTATTTTATTGGCAACATCAATGAAGTTAAGGTTATTTACTCAATACTTTCAAATGACTATGCTGTAAATGTGTGTATGTACCTTCAACGTTCCTGCTGTAAATTTCAAAATAATTCCTCATTTCTTACTTTGCGCGGCTGCATTTCAACTTTGCATTAATCCACTGTTTAAACACATTTTAAATCGAAAACTGCCTATCCAAAGGTAAAGCCTCGTCGTTTCGGATGATGACCGAGTGAGGCATATGTAAAACACAACCTTGAACTGTATTGAAATAATCGAATTCTTTGAGATGTCGAATGAACAAAACATATTGTTTTCAATGTTATTAAAAATTATTTTGGTATGTGTGATTTGTTTATGCAATAATAGCGAAAAAACACATTTTCTCGGACATGATCATCTGCGGGCGCTCTCAAAATCCGATGATCATGCCCTCGAAAACATGTATTATCCCTATAATGTACACAAATTATTTCTTAATTATTTGGTGTGTTATTGTCAGTAGCCAACCTTCGCACAGTCATTTGGTTGGTTCAGTGCATGTTTGTAAGCTATTATCGAGTCGACAACAATTTAAAACATCGGTATAGACTTACACAGATTGATAATATTGACAACGATGAAAAAGTCTGATAAAACATAATTTTTCGGATACTTTTTCCCTATTTTTATCCGGACCGATTGATGTTGCGGGAAAATATGATCCCTGATTAAACTTAATAGAAAATTATCAATTGACATCAAACAAATCAGACAACTGTCTTTAAATCATGCAAACTTATTTTGATACATTGAAAGCTGGACTTTTGGAAAGTTGAAAGTCTGTTAAAAAAAAAATAAAAAAAAATTCGGCTCAAAAACAAGGTTTTTGTGTTTTTTTGGATATTTCCAAATTAGAATCCTGAATAACTTCATAGCTAAAACAACATATCAATGAAACAAACAGTTTGGATTTGAAAAAAACACACACATAAAAACCTTGTTAATTCTGTTTTTCTTTATCTGGCAACTGGTAATGTTGGTTTTGCAGTAATACATTATAATTGTTCATTCTGTGCATGTAAATTATTTAAAACATTGAAAGGATCGTCCACCTTTCATAAATTAAAAACATTTCCAGATGATAAGTGTTGTTTTATGATTTCCAATGTATTGCAATAATAACACTGTACATATAACACAATTCATCATCACATCCTCTCTGTTTTAGTTTTCACCGCTGTCGACGTCCATTTCTCAAGATGCTGATCAACTCATTAAAGTTCGCAAGAACCCAAGCAATGTTAGCTCCCTGAGCACCGACAGTGGTGTGATTGGTCAGGACGGGTCGCATGACTCCCAGCAGAGCAGCCCCACGAACACGCTGTCACACTCCATGTCAGAGAGGCACAGGTCGGCATGGCAACACCACCCGCTGCCCGGGCGATCACTTAGCGTCAGCTGTGGGGACCTCTCGTCTGATGTGGTGAGTGGATTTGGGGGAAACTATTTTCAATGATTTGCTGTCTTCCTGTCATAAACTATAACTTTGCCATATATTGATAGATTTAGAAATTATTTTGCGCAAATGTCAATCCTCATGAGACAACAGGTAAAATGTAACTGCAAAGGTTAAAGACCACACTTATAGGTCAGAGGTGTAATTTTGCCATTAAACTACTTGGTAATTGCTGTCTTTGTTGATGGATTAAGAAATATTTGGCACAAATTTCAGCCATAATAAGATAATGTGTTTCATGTAACATCCATCTACTACCTCAAAGGTCAAGGCCATGCCTAGAGGTCAGAGGTCTGATTCGGCCATAAAACAGCCTGAATGTATGTGCGTATTTCTTTTGACCTTGCGGTCAAGAATAGCCCATGAAAGTGCAAGCACTTATTTCCAATGCATGGGGTTCTTTGGTTTTTGCTAAACAAACAGCAAACAGAAGAGACAGTATCGAGATACGAGGAATCCGGTTGTGATACCCTAGCTCCTTGGTTCTTTTACGTGCCCAGTGTGTAGCACTGATACACGCGAGAATTACCTGGGTTTCATACCAGTAAATTTCTTGTTGGGTGGGGAACACTTAAAGCATTTCTGAAATTTCCAGTGCCCTGACCACGAATTGAACTGGGGACCTCTGGAATGGACTAGACCAGTGTTTTACTACTTGACTACCGCACGACCTGAACATTCTCAGCCATAATTGTGCCCCCCTTTGAAGAAGAGGGGGTATATTGCTTTGCTTATGTCAGTCGGTCTGTCGGTCTGTCGGTCCGTCCACCAGGTGGTTGTCAGACAATAACTCAAGAACGCTTGGGCCTAGGATCATGAAACTTCATAGGCACATTGATCATGACTCGCAGTTGAACCCTATTGATTTTGAGGTCACTAGGTCAAAGGTCAAGGTCACGGTGACCAGAAATAGTAAAATGGTTTTTGATTGATAACTCAAGAACGCATACCCCTAGGATCATGAAACTTCATGGGTAGATTGATCATGACTTGCAGATGACCCCTATTGATTTTGAGGTCACTAGGTCAAAGGTCAAGGTCACGGTGACCCGAAATAGTAAAATGGTTTCCGGATGATAACTCAAGAACGCATACGCCTAGGAACATGAAACTTCATGGGTAGATTGATCATGACTCGAAGATGACCCCTATTGATTTTGAGGTCACTAGGTCAAAGGTCAAGGTCACGGTGACCCGAAATAGTAAAATGGTTTCCGGATGATAACTCAAGAACGCATACAACTAGGATCATGAAACTTCATAGGTAGATTGATCATGACTTGCAGATGACCCCTATTGATTTTGAGGTCACAAGGTCAAAGGTCAAGGTCACGGTGACCCTAAATAAAAAAATGATTTTCGGATGATACTCAAGTACGCTTTTGCCTAGGATCATGACACTTCATAGGTACATTGATCGTGACTCGCAGATGACCCCTATTGATTTTCAGGTCAGGAGGTCAAAGGTTAAGGTCACAGTGACAAAAATCGTATTCACACAATGGCTGCCACTACAACGGACAGCCCATATGGGGGGCATGCATGTTTTACAAACAGCCCTTGTTTTGATTGAATTGAAATAATTTGGCACAAATTGAACAAATTGAAGAAAGATGTGTTGCGTATAAAAAATAGTCTTATTACCATATCATAAAGAGATCTATTTGTAATGGCATAATATGATGTATTGGTAGTGTATTTTGAAACTATTTTATTGAGTTTTGTTGAAACATAGATATACATAAAGTTTAACTTAGTTATCCCTATGAAACATTTAAAGACTATTCTACTTTGCTACTTTTCTTGCAGTGCATTGTTTCGTAGATGGTAGTTATTTGAATGATATTGCTAAATAACCATGAATAACATCGTGTTTATTCGATGAAAGTTACTGTAATACTTTTATGACTTGTTTATCCTTCCTGTGAATAAATAGGATGTTTATCAGGCATGAAAACAGAAATGACAATAATTGAACATGTAAGACTTGCAGGGTTTGATTCTTGCTATTGATCAGCTATGCAATTAAGCAATGAGCCGTGCTTTGTGAAAAGGGGGTTTAATGCATGTGCGTAAAGTGTTGTCCTAGATAAGCCTGTGCAGTTTGCACAGGCTAATCAGGGACAACACTTTCGGCTTTTATGATATTTTCTGTTTAAAGGAAGTCTCGTCTTAGCAAAAATCTAGTTGGAAAGTGTTTTTCCTGATAAGCCTGTGTAAACTGCACAGGCTAATGTGGGATGACACTTTGTGTATATGCATTGAACCCCCTTTTCACAGTGCGCTTTTCAAATACTTGATGATAATGTGTTGGGTTTGGTGGTAATCAAAAATTTAATTATACTATTAATGTTCCAATATAGCAAAATAGCAGTATTATGTAAAACTTAGAGCTCTACTTATAAAATAAAAAAAATACCATAAAAGCGGAAAAATGGTGGTATTTATAAAATGTAATGATACAATTAATGTTCCAATAGCTAAAGATCTTTTTATGTGTGTAAAACTTGCTCTACTTATTAGCAGCACAACAAGAACATGTGATCAGCAGCAACTGCACATTGCTTTGCAATTAAATAAAGTTCTCATTGCAGTATAAAATGGTCACAATGGCTTTAGTCTTAACCCTTTTTTTTTTAGTTTGTTTGCATCGAAAGTGTCAGGCTTATTTAAACGCTCTTCAGTCCATTTCCTGGGCCTAGAACCAATGCTTGGTGTGTTTGATGGGGATCTGAAGAACGCTCCCACAGTGGAGATGAAACCCTTGATCTATTAGGACACCATACCCATTACACTATGGTATTGTGCTGTATCATCGGGTCAGACATACGTCTGAATAAAATACTGTTGATGTGATTCATAACATTTGCATAAATTTCAAGCAACGTATTATAGAATTATGGAATTGACATGCACTAGAAACACAATTTCAAGAAATCATTGTTAAAAAAAACATCTGCACAGTAGAAGTTTTAAAAATACCATTTTTCTTACAATTCACTTGTTGGTTTTTTTTTCATAAAATTGTTTACTACACAATATCTACAGAATTCTTTTACTATGGATAACATAATTGTTATGCATTGTGCAAGTTACCTGGATTTTAGGAAAGAAAAATAGCTATTGAGTTGAAGGTCAACTGGTCAAAAATCAAGGTCACACGGGATTATAAAGGTCACATTGCTTCATAACAATATCAAGAGATATCTTAGGATCATATTAATTTTTATGTTTGTCAGTCTTAACAAAAGATGACCCCTATTGATTTTTAGATCATAAAAGAGGTCAATGTGAGGTCAATAGTCAAGGTCATGTAGACTACTTGAGCTGCAAATCAGTAGGCATACATTATTGACAAACATATTTTCTCAATCGTTTTTCTTTTAATATGGTAAGTTTTTTTAGCAAAATAAACATCATATTCTTCAAAGATCTATAAATAAAATAAACTTTTACATATTAACATCAATGAAAGGCGATCAAATATTATCTCGCAGCCTTTGCTATTTGGCATTATCTTAAGTCATCCCAATAAGCTACAATTCATGTTTTTGCACAGTAAAATTGAAAACAAGTTAAACATGGAACAAAAATCAATAATAATTACAGCTTTCATAATTAAACTTGATATTAGAATAATCTATAATGGATTTCTAAAATCTGTGTCTCTGCAGAAATATTTAGTAACAATAGGCAACATTTATGACCAAATATTTTTGTTTTAGTACAACTTTTAATAAAGCAAAATTGTTAAGGACAGTGGTGATTTACCAAATTAAATTCCAAGCAAAATTCTTTATTGAAACTAAATAGTTCCAGATATAATGGTTAGCAAAACTTTGTAAGATTTCAGGCCAAGACAGGTTTTTCAAATTTAAATGTACATATATGTCTGATTATTATTTCTTTTTTATAATTTTTATTTAATTTATGAAATTAATTTAAATGGATCTAGAGACAGTAATAGTGGACATTTTAATTTAAATAATTCAGGAGGTACTTATTGCAACACTGTTTTCAAAGATTTCAGGCCAATGCAGACTTTTGTTTATTGAAAATAACATATTTGCTTTGCCCCAAACTTAATTATTTCTTAAATAATATATCTTATTTAAGTTTAATTTTGAAGGAAATATAAGATATAGCCTGAAGTTAACTTCAATTTAATGTTCTTTATGTGGCCTGAACAATGACAACTGTCTTGTCAGTAGACATCTGTGATAGGCCTGAACAATGACAACTGTCTTGTCAGTAGACATCTGTGATAGAGGTGGCCTGAACAATGACAACTGTCTTGTCAGTAGACATCTGTGATAGGCCTGAACAATGACAACTGTCTTGTCAGTAGACATCTGTGATAGAGGTGGCCTGAACAATGACAACTGTCTTGTCAGTAGACATCTGTGATAGAGGTGGCCTGAACAATGACAACTGTCTTGTCAGTAGACATCTGTGATACTGAACAATGACAACTGTCTTGTCAGTAGACATATGTGATAGAGGTGGCCTGAACAATGACAACTGTCTTGTCAGTAGACATCTGTGATACTGAACAATGACAACTGTCTTGTCAGTAGACATATGTGATAGAGGTGGCCTGAACAATGACAACTGTCTTGTCAGTAGACATCTGTGATAGGCCTGAACAATGACAACTGTCTTGTCAGTAGACATCTGTGATAGAGGTGGCCTGAACAATGACAACTGTCTTGTCAGTAGACATCTGTGATAGAGGTGGCCTGAACAATGACAACTGTCTTGTCAGTAGACATATGTGATAGAGGTGGCCTGAACAATGACAACTGTCTTGTCAGTAGACATCTGTGATAGGCCTGAACAATGACAACTGTCTTGTCAGTAGACATCTGTGATAGAGGTGGCCTGAACAATGACAACTGTCTTGTCAGTAGACATCTGTGATAGAGGTGGCCTGAACAATGACAACTGTCTTGTCAGTAGACATATGTGATAGAGGTGGCCTGAACAATGACAACTGTCTTGTCAGTAGACATATGTGATAGAGGTGGCCTGAACAATGACAACTGTCTTGTCAGTAGACATCTGTGATGTGGCCTGAACAATGACAACTGTCTTGTCAGTAGACATATGTGATAGAGGTGGCCTGAACAATGACAACTGTCTTGTCAGTAGACATATGTGATAGAGGCCTGAACAATGACAACTGTCTTGTCAGTAGACATCTGTGATAGAGGGCCTGAACAATGACAACTGTCTTGTCAGTAGACATCTGTGATAGAGGTGGCCTGAACAATGACAACTGTCTTGTCAGTAGACATCTGTGATAGAGGTGGCCTGAACAATGACAACTGTCTTGTCAGTAGACATATGTGATAGAGGCCTGAACAATGACAACTGTCTTGTCAGTAGACATCTGTGATAGAGGCCTGAACAATGACAACTGTCTTGTCAGTAGACATATGTGATAGATGTGGCCTGAACAATGACAACTGTCTTGTCAGTAGACATATGTGATAGATGTGGCCTGAACAATGACAACTGTCTTGTCAGTAGACATATGTGATAGATGTGGCCTGAACAATGACAACTGTCTTGTCAGTAGACATCTGTGATAGGCCTGAACAATGACAACTGTCTTGTCAGTAGACATCTGTGATAGGCCTGAACAATGACAACTGTCTTGTCAGTAGACATCTGTGATACTGAACAATGACAACTGTCTTGTCAGTAGACATCTGTGATAGAGGCCTGAACAATGACAACTGTCTTGTCAGTAGACATATGTGATAGAGGCCTGAACAATGACAACTGTCTTGTCAGTAGACATCTGTGATAGAGGCCTGAACAATGACAACTGTCTTGTCAGTAGACATCTGTGATAGAGGCCTGAACAATGACAACTGTCTTGTCAGTAGACATCTGTGATAGAGGCCTGAACAATGACAACTGTCTTGTCAGTAGACATCTGTGATAGAGGCCTGAACAATGACAACTGTCTTGTCAGTAGACATCTGTGATACTGAACAATGACAACTGTCTTGTCAGTAGACATCTGTGATAGGCCTGAACAATGACAACTGTCTTGTCAGTAGACATCTGTGATAGGCCTGAACAATGACAACTGTCTTGTCAGTAGACATCTGTGATAGAGGCCTGAACAATGACAACTGTCTTGTCAGTAGACATCTGTGATACTGAACAATGACAACTGTCTTGTCAGTAGACATCTGTGATACTGAACAATGACAACTGTCTTGTCAGTAGACATCTGTGATAGGCCTGAACAATGACAACTGTCTTGTCAGTAGACATCTGTGATAGAGGCCTGAACAATGACAACTGTCTTGTCAGTAGACATCTGTGATACTGAACAATGACAACTGTCTTGTCAGTAGACATCTGTGATACTGAACAATGACAACTGTCTTGTCAGTAGACATCTGTGATAGAGGCCTGAACAATGACAACTGTCTTGTCAGTAGACATATGTGATAGGCCTGAACAATGACAACTGTCTTGTCAGTAGACATCTGTGATAGGCCTGAACAATGACAACTGTCTTGTCAGTAGACATCTGTGATACTGAACAATGACAACTGTCTTGTCAGTAGACATATGTGATAGAGGCACTCATGCATTCTCTCCTAGGAGATGATGTTCCCTGTTTTGATGACTCGTAAAATTGTTTACTCACTTTTTTAGCCAATCAAAATCTTTCTTTCTTGGTAAATTAGTGATTGTCAGGGCAAATAACAAATGATCGCTAGCAGCTGTTGTAATTGTCAACAAAATAACTTAGTAATGTTATGATTTCTGTCGAACAACGTAAAATTGGTGGGAAAATGATCTTTTCAGGATTCAAAAATCGTCTAAATTTATTTTTAAAGGCACGCGTAGCTGTTTTAATTATTTGCTGGAAGCATATCGTTCATGCGGAAAATTGCATATTCTTGATTTGCATTTTTGCGGGAAAAGTCGATCTCATGCGGGAAACCCCTGTTCAATAGAAAAATGCTGATATTTTTTCTGCCATTGGCATTGTTAATAAACTGACATTGTAGCTTCTCATGTGACTGAAATCTCCGGGGCCGTAAGAAACAACGGGAACTCTCAATAACATGCATCTTTATTTATTGATAGATCTTTATCTTCTTTCATAAGAGCTGATGTAATGTCAGCATGCATAGAATAATAATTGGTTAAAAGAAGATTCAAAATAATTATCAATATTGTTACATGTTTACAATAGACCAGTGAAAAATGACTGTGTTCCCAAGAGGTTGTATGATAACTATAGCTTATTTGTGGGATATTTGTATCAGTACAAAAAACGACTTGCAATTAGTGATCAATACTGCTACACTTTGTATGGAAAGAGAATTTCAAATATTCATCATCTGTAGCAAAAACCTACCCGGAAAAACCAGGTTAATTAGTTGTTCCGCCTATCAGTTTACCTAGAAAACGTGCACCTAAAGCTAACAACAAAACAAGTGTGACTTTGTCATATCCACGTGTGACATTGGCTCTGTCCTTGCACTTGACATTGCACAACATCACGTTTGCGGATGAGAATGGAGACTAATGGGCGGAAGTTTCCCGCTTTGATTTGATGGCTTCTAATGCTTGTTGAATTAATTTACGATACATTGCTAAATGATCTAACTACGATTGTACTTGAGCCTTAAAGTTGTATGACCTCTTGGGAAAGTCACATTCGACAGTTTGTGTCTAATAATTCAAATCAAGTAATGTCACAATTGTAAGAAACCAATTCTTTAGAGCTAAATGTATGGTGGATTCTCATTATTTTGATGAATGTGTGTATTTTATTGTTCATTATTTTAATGAATTAATGTATTTTTGTTAGGGATGGGTTAAATATTTAAAAACTTGGATATTAAAAAATCGGGCACAATAAATAATCACATTCAAAATTGTAATTCAAGTGCCCAATATTTATGCAAACACACTTCTGAAGAATTGTATGGATAGGTTTTGCCATTATATGACAAGATGAAAATTGGTATCTGAAGGGCAACTGGGGAGCGGCTGTGGGGCAACAGGGGAGGGGCTGTGTTTGGGCAACTGGGGAGGGGCTGTGTTTGGGCAACTGGGGAGGGGCTGTGTTTTTTGTGGATTTATTTGTCAGTTTGCAATGGTGCTATAATACAGAGTGTTTCATCTATTGTCGACAGAATGATGTGTTATTTAAAATTCAGCAACTCGCAATTAAGACAACTTGCATTATCATTAAATGACCATATAATTTTTATTGTTATATCCATTATAATAAATCTATGATTATCTAATCAGAATTTAGTTACTCAAATACAAACACATTCACTTGTTTGCTATAAGTATCAATTTATTTTGACTTGGTAGTTTTTATTTCAAACTAGTAATATGTTCTAGATTTATCTAAAATTTTGATTTTAATTATTATTAAGTTGAAATTCACAATGCCACCCTCTCGTGTTTCATGTGCTCCAGTCTGAGCTAAGACAAAGGCATGCAATGTTATAGTATGAGATAAATAATGTATATGGTCATATGTTTATTGGAAAATTTGTCTTATATTTCATGAAAATCATATGTATTAAGTGACAAAATGACAAGCATCATTATCATTTATTGTTTTCAAAATCCTCTTATTCAAAGATTCATAGTGTCAGGATTGTATCTATAGTGGTATTTGTGGGGGAAAGAAATCAGTACTTTGTTCCTGAGTATGGACATTAAACCTTTGCATGCTGGTAAATTTGTCGTCTGCTAAAATGTCGTCTGCTGAATTTCTAAAATTAGCATTTTCTTCGATTTTTTTCAAAGAATACTATAAGAATAGCAAACAGTTTGGATCCTGATGAGACGCCATGTTCTGTTGCGTCTCATCTGGATCCTAACTGTTTGCAAAGGCCTTCAAAATTAGGTTCCAGCACTGAAAGAGTTAAGATCTTAAGTTTAAACATTCAATGTGTGAATGTATTCAAAAAATTTCAAAATTAATATTTGAATATCATTTCATCATTTGTTGCCATCCATTATTTTAATGAGTGCTTGTCAACTAAAAATTGTTTCATGGTTGGCTTTAGGTGTAATTTCTTTTTTTTTTATGCCCCCAAAGGAGGGCATAATTAGAGATCAGACCGTCTGTCTTTCCGTCTAACTTTGCGTTTAGGTTTCTAAAAATGCTCAAAACTTCTATGTCGCTTGAGATATAATCTTCATATTTGGTTTGCATGTGTATATGAACAAGGCCTTTCCATACGCACACAAATTTTGACCCCTGTGACCTTGACTTTGAATTAAGGGTCAGCATTTAGGTTTCGAAATCTGCATTTAGGTTTAGGAAAATGTTCATAACTTCTATGTCCCTTGAGATATAACCTTCTTATTTGGTATGCATGTGTATATGGACAAGGCCTTTCCATATGCACACAAATTTTGACCCCTGTGACAATGACCTTGAACTTAGGGTCCGCATTTAGGTTTTGAAATCTGCATTTAGGTTTCAAAAAATGCTCATAACTTCTATGTCTCTTGAGATATATATAATCTTCATATTTGGTATGCATGTTTATATAGACAAGGCCTTTCCATATGCACACAAATTTTGACCCCTGTGACCTTGACCTTGAACTTAAAGGGTCCGCATTTAAGTTTAAAAATCTGCGTTTAGGTTTCGAAAAATACTGATTACTTCTATCCATTGAGATATAACCTTCATATTTGGTATGCATGTGTATATGGACAAGGCTTTTCCATAGGCACACAATTTTGACCCCGTGACCTTGAACTTAGGGTCCGCGTTTAGGTTTCGAAATCTGCATTTAAGTTTCGAAAAATGCTCATAACTTCTATCAAAGCGTTTATAGGTGGCATATGTCATCCTATGATGACAGCTCTTGTTAATCCACGAGATAAATATATTTCTAAACTAAAATTTTATTATATAGAAAATACTATGGAAACAAGCATAATGTAATTAGACAGTAAAAACCATAGATAGACTGTACAAGAAGTTCAAAACATTGCTTTCAGGGGAAAATCTTGGCTTGAATTCAAGAAATAATAACATTGAATATAACAATTGTTAGGAAAACTATTATAACAAATTATATTTAAGAATGTTAATTGAAGTAGGACGTGAGTAATTTTGCATTAGAGGAAATGTGTTTTTGCATGGATGCAAAACTATCTGTTAATCAAACTAATCAACTACAAACATATCAGTTTTTTGTGTTTCTTTAAATTAATAAAATAGTGAAGAAAACAAAAGATGAGAAACCAGTCGCAAGTGTTTTGGTTTCTTGAAGACAAAAAAAAATGAACATACTTCTTTAATGCCTTTGTCTGGAAGTTTTCAATTAAGTAGCAAACATTGTCTTCATGAATAAACAGCTTTTATTCCTAGTGATAATTAATGAAAGAGCCTAGAAAATGACGATGTCTCGTGTATAATGTAAATAATCACATGATCATGTTTTCTGTAGCTAATGATAGGTGGACCAGTATATATATAAGTCAGACCAATAAGACAAGACAATGTGATGTGATACGCACATTGCTTCTGGAAATTACAAAACATAAGAACTCAAAGATTAATTGACAGACGTGCTTTATGTAAGATCTTTAGCAGATAAAAAGTTTGTATTTGAAAGCTTTTATTGTCCTCTCTGCAACTATATAATCATTAGCTGTTGTCATTTTGTGTTTTAATTTCACATCAAGCTAAATTGGAGTACACTGTTTAGAGACTATTTAATTAAAGGTTGCAATAAACCAAGTGTTTATAATTTGACTATAAGAAATTTTCTGTGCAATTAAAAGGATGTGACTGTTACAACATATATTTGCACAAAAGATTTCTGTCATGAAACGTAGCGTAAGAAAAGAAAACAGCATTGAGGCCATCGTAACACGGAAAAGGGTCCATACAAACATTGACATCAACAGCGATGACACTGAAAATGCGGTAAATTAACTTTTTTTTTAATGTGTAAAATGCTTAATGGGAAACATGTGAAAACTTTATTGTATATGTGTTAATATGTGTTTTTATCAAAATTTCAACCGTATTATAAGTGTCATAACCATATATTATGTCAATAGTTGTATTATAAATAGTTATAATTATTTTTGAAAAAGCATTAGAAAATGCAATTATTTGTTTAAAACTAATTCCATGCTTCTAAAGAATTGTTCACATGTTAATAGATTGTGATATTTAATTTCCGTAGCATTTATTATTTACTTCATCCTGGTACTGTAGATGATAATTCATAATTAAAACAGGGACATATATTAAGGGGTAATTAAGAGTTCATTAATTGTACAATAATCATATTTTATTTCGGCCTAAAGTCCATACAGCTTTTAAATAATACACATTTTCAGAATTATTCATAAAATGCAAATTCTTTAATGTAAACATCACTGAAATAATTTTTGTATGGAAGGAATCACTTTAATTTTATGTAACATTTTATCACTATTTGTGCATTAAAGTAGATTAGAATAATGCACAGACATTTTGTTAATATATCTTCATGAAACTTGCTCAGAAGATTTGTCCCACTGATATCTTTGATGAGTTCCAAAATGGTTATCTTTGCTAGAAAAACATGACTGCCAAGGGGCGGGGCATTTTTCCTTTAGTTATATGGCTATATATGGCTATAGTAAAATCTTCTTAACCCTTACAGCGCTGGAACTGAATTTTAAAGGCCTTTGCAAACAGTTTGGATCCAGATGAGATGCCACAAAACGTGGCGTCTCATCAGGATCCAAACTGTTTGCTATTTTGATAGTATTCTTTAAAAAAAATCGAAGAAAATGCTAATTTTAGAAATTTAGCAGATGACATTTTAGCAGACGACAAATTTCCCAGCATGCAAAGGGTTAACACTGTAGAGGCCACATTTACTGTCCGATCTTCATGAAACTTGGTCAGAAGATTCATCCCAATAATATCTTGGATGAATTCAAAAATGATGCTGGTTGGTTGAAAAACATGGCAGCCAGGGGGCGGGGCATTGTTCCTTATACGGCTATAGTAAAACCTTGGTAACACTATAGAGGCCACATTTATTTTCCGATCTTCGTGAAACTTGGTCAGAAGATTTGTCGCAATAATATCTTGTTATCTCAGGTGAGCGACTTTGGGCCATTCAGGCCCTCGATCTTGTTGAATAGTCTGATTCAAGTGTTGTGCAAAATCTGCAAATTTTCAAGTAGTACAATTAAACTATTAAGTCATTAATTAGACAATTAAGAGGCATTATAGTCGTTTGATAAGTGTTCATGCGCCAAGCATTAGTTAAGTATGCTAAGGATTAAAACAAGCTCCATGTATTGAAAGAAGACCTGTAGAGAAAGTGCATATGGTATAATATATATATATAAACAATAACTCTTTGTACACTAATTTAATAGTTATTACTCTTTTCTTTTTTTGTATGCATATCAGAACAACATATTTTTATTTTGTTGTGCAGGGCATTTCCTAAGAGTATTGAATGAATACAAACAGTTCTTGTAAAATTGCCATAACTCTTTCTTTATTAATATCAGATTATTGCCCTTTCTTAATTTTCTTGTGCACTTTATAATTCTTTTTCACTTGAAGTTACTAAAAATAAAGTTCATAGATCTACTTAAAACAATGTTTGTAAAAGCAAGAACTGCATGTTACTCACTTTAGTGTTTTTGTAGTTTTTTCATGGCACTGCAGTGGTATTTCTCTTGGACAAAGTCTAATTACAAAGTGTAATTTCATTGTCCAGATCACATGTTCAACAAATATTGAAGAGATTCAAACAAAACTTCATATAATGATAGACATTTTTGAGAGAGTTCATAATTGTTCCACAAAATCATAATTCATTTTTATGCCCTTCACATTAAATTCATTTATCAATAGAACAAATGAGATTTCACTTCTTTTTTTAATAATTAAATCAATTTTTTCAGTTTTTCTCATGATTTGGTCAAAATGTGTGATCGTATTTTTTGGTCATTCTATACTAATTCTGTAACACCACATGTTGATAGGTGCAGTTTGTAAATCTTTGTTAATCTGTCATCCATATAGTGAAATCTGAGAGTCAAATTTGTGTTTCTGGTTCATGTATATTGAAAATCTGCGTATGATACAAAATGTCCATCATAACACATCATGCAGTAAAGGTCACTGAAGGAATATTATCCTATTGGTTTATAAAATATGCATTTTTGTGACCAAATGCATTATATACAGTTTTGTTATTTTGTAAAATTGTGTCAATAGCATAAAGATTACAACTTAAGTGCAATATTTTTTTCTATACAAACAGATTAACAGGGAAGTAGTATACATTTCAGCAATATTTACTTGTTAAAAACATGTAAATGTAAAGTGACATAAAGAATGTCATAAACTTCACAAAAAGCTTTGTGAATATTGACCCAGGCAATAAAGGAATGTTAATTTCAGTAAGCTTTCCAATTAAGACGTTTTTGCCCAGATTTATGGAATTTGCTTAAGTTTTGCCAGTGAGTTTTATGAATACTGTCCCAGGCAAATTATATAAATTTAAGGAATTTTATTGATTTAAGGAATTTTATGATTTTAAGAAATTTCTTCAAGTCTTGACTAAGGTGCTTTGTGACTCTTGGACCAAGGTAAAAAAAATCACGGCGAGTGCAGCGACAGCCAATGGAAAAACTGCGTTTCATTGTCATAGTTTTGGGCACAGAAACAAGTATACATAAACCTATTCACTCTGCTTACTCCCAGGACTAAGGCATCAGTTGGAACTGGCACGTATTTTATTTGTGAATGACTAATAAGTTTCTCTGTTGTGTCCCAAACACCAAGCACGAACCCTTTCATGTGATGTCGTCACTTGCCAAAATATTTTGAATTGGATCCTGGATCAATACAATTACATCATGAGAAAACAGTCAATCAAGAAATAGACATCTTGACTGATTGTGCAACTGTGAAATTAACTCTTTCCCACTCAAAAGCAAAGCGAAAATGGCTTAATAATGTGCAAACAGCATAAAACCAGACAGCCTGTGAGTAACACGCAGTCTGTTCAGGTTTTAAGCTGTTTGCTGCACAGCAGTATTATCTAAGGGTCAATAGAAATGAAGCCTTTAAAACTTGAATCTAGTAGGAAAGGTCTTTAATATAATTTAACTTTCTAAGGGACACATGCGTCAAAATACGTATGAGCCATGCTCTGTAAAAAAGGGGTTTACCGTACAGGCTAATCAGGGACAACACTTGCAGTCTAAACTAGACTTTTGCTAAGAGACTTTCTTTAAATGAAAAATATTATAAAAGGGGAAAGTGTCGTCACGTTAACAACACTTTAGGCACATGCATTAAACCCTCTTTTCACAGAGCACGGCTCATATTAAGTGGTAAATGGTTACTCTTTCAGTGCAGGAACCGGACTTTGAAGGCCTTTGCAAACAGTTTGGATCCAGATGAGACGCCACAGAACGTGGCGTCTCATCAGGATCCAAACTGTTTGCTATTCTGATAGTGTTCTTTGAATAAAATCGAAGAAAATGCTAATTTTAGAAATTCAGCAGAAGACATTTTAGCAGACGACAAATTTCCCAGCATGCAAAGGGTTAAGGAAATTGCACACACACACAAAGTTTTGTTTTTTAAAAAAGATGTTTCAACATTTCGCTATTTAGAAATCGCTAGCCATGTCATAAAACCCTAGTCAACAAACTAGTTCTGATGAAAAATTTACCATCCAAAAGACACAAACACTTTGAAATTTGTCAAATGATGCTTGTTTGGCGAGTTTAAATTACATAGTGTCCATACATGCCATACAATGACCTGGGATGCCTCTGAAGGGAATAACATAAGTACACCATGCAATGTACATTAAATATATATTTTATTGGCACCGAGTGGTTTAGAAAATGTATTAGAAAAGTTTCTTATTAGTGAAATCTTTGTTTGGGAAATTATATAAAACTAAAATGAAACTGATAATTTTTTTAGCATGCATTAAATTATTTTTTTATGGATAGTGGCTTTTAGTTGTTTGAATGAATGAGAGACCATTTGATTCCTTTCTTTTGGCCATAATATATAATTTAAGATAAAAGATGCATATATAATATCAAGCATAAAATTAGGTATTTTATTTAAAGTATGAAACATGTAACATAGAATACAGCAAAGCATGCGACTTGCCTCCCATCTCCTTTATGAGCCTGTACATGACTATAATATTATTTAATTAAGAGATTGTTGTTACTAAAATAATAATTGTTTTTATTTTTTAACCCAATGCTATTTTAGCATGCGTTTAATTATATTTAGTTGACAGAGACTGTTTGATGCCTTAGCTCTTTCAGTGCTGGAACCGAATTTTGAAGGCCTTTGCAAACAGTTTGGATCCAGATGAGACGCCACAGAACATGGCGTCTCATCAGGATCCAAACTGTTTGCTATTCTGATAGTATTCTTTGAAAAAAAATCGACGAAAATGCTAATTTTAAAAATTCAGCAGACGACATTTTAGCAGACGACAATTTTCCCAGCATGCAAAGGGTTAAAATGCTTATGGCCACATGATATTACTAAAACTGGCAATGTTCCGGATTAAGAATTTTATAATAAGAACAATTTCATTGTCCTGTAAAGGCAAAGTTGAAAGATGCAAACATGATGGCAGGCGAAACATGCCTGTTTATAAGTACCACTATGTAACATATGTGCATGTGACTTGCCCCTTCAGTCCTTTATTAGCCTGACAGAGAATTCAATAATACTTAAAACACGTATAAGAAAACATTTTCTAATTAATTTATCCTCTTTTGGATGTCTTACTGGTGTCACATGGATGTCTTACTGGTGTCACATGTTTTGGTTTACAGCTTAGTAACGTGAGTTTCTTTCCACAGATTCCTGTTTTAACGACTCACATGTTAGAGGCTTCTTATTTTAACGCAAAAGTCAAGCTTTAATTTATCAGTGGCAGTTTTTCTTCTTTACAATCGCTGCAGCTACGGTTAGAATCCGGAGGCACGGATGAATTGTTGTCTGTACACTGATCTTTATTCTGATACGCGAGAATTATTCTTTGTGAAACATATTCTATGGGTACATTTTTATATCATTTAGAAGTGTTTAGTGACAATTGACAATAACTGTTTCTTTGAAATTTACTGTAAGAAAATTGTATATATCATTCAGGATTGATACTTGATACCTGAGAATAATTCTTTGTGAAAAGGGTACATTTTTTATATCATTAAGAAGTGATAAATGACGTTTTGAATATTTGTTTGTTAAACCTTACTATAAGTACCTTTTTGCTATCAATAAAAAGCTAAAGCCATTTCATTAAACTTATGTAGTAAACTTTAAAAAAACTATCTATGTCTAATACAGACCACATCACGGTAGTAAAGATAGACCTTTTGGTGTTATTACTATCCTTGCATATGAGTCCCCTGAAATCACCAAGTCAATTAATTAGCCCCCTGGGTATTGCTTTTGTAATTCTGCAGATTTTAACACAAAACGGAAGTTCATACCTGCAAAGCAAGAAAAAATGTCTTCAAAATAACTCATTGTTATTGACCCATTGTTATTGGGTTTATTGACCCAAAAGTAAAATTTTTGAAGGATTGGATCCGCCTAAAAAGATTCTATACATAGATAGCTGATTTATGTTCTTATAATCATCTCTTTTATTATGGAACATCGTTGAAATAGTATCATATCGAGATTCAATAATCATATGCAAGAGTTCTATTCTCCACAGCAAGAAAGGCATGCATGTTTACGAGCACAAATGAGTTCAGAAGTTTTTTTCCGTACAACGTAGTAAACATCAAATCAATTTGTTCAGCTAAGTATGGCTATTAAACCACATTGGAAAGTACACACCATGCATCTAATTAATCATGATTTGCGATGCTCTCGTATTGATAAGCAGGTAATAGGATAACAAAAGCCACATTTCTATGTAACACGTGAACTATCTATAAATAGATATTTATGCACAAATAAAACCTGTAACACGCAACACATATTTAAATAGGTTTTTGATCTGTGCATGGTTGTTTACACATTATAAAAGGACGTACAGAATGTTTTTATTAACAAGAACAAGATAGCTGTTATTCTAAATTATTTTTTATTTTCATCATTCCCAACCTTGATCTTTGATCCATACTTACATGTCAGAGAATGTATGAGTTTTTTCTTTCAAATTCTTGGGTACCCCCATTTTTTAAGGAGAGATTGGCTGGTTTGTACCTGCTCATTTCCATCTCTTTAAAAGTGGATATAATATATAGAGGTCCAGTGTTTTATCTCCACTCTTGCATCATACTCCTTTCAAAGAAATCAAGTACTCATGGTTCTATCCAGGAAACAGAGTGGGGAGTGTCTCACTAAACCGCAGACAATCAAACTTAAATGCATTAAATTCTTCTTTTAAAATTTCTTTTACTATTGGCATCCTTTTTCATAATTTAAGGCAAGCGAGTGTCCCGAGTGCAACAGTGCAGATCAGGTTACCACGGAAATGCGATGCCCATCTTACCAACTGTGCACACGCTGTTGCCAACGACGACTGGAGAGGAAGAAGACGATACAGGAAGTCATGGAGACGGAGGTTAACTATGGTCGTGACCTTTCGCTTTTGAAAGAGGTATACAAAACGTTTGAGACCCGTGGCAATGAAGATTTGAAATTTGTGCCAATTATGAAAGTCTGAACTCACAGCTCTAAAGCAGCTATGTGTTGCTTAACCCCTTCCCACTCAGAAGCATGAAACCGGACCTGCCAGTGAGCCTGCACGTAACTCGCAGTCTGTTCAGGTTTTATGCTGTTTGATGGTCATCAGAAACTATTTAAGGGTTCGAAATAAAGCGTTTAAAACTTTAATTTAGTAAGAAAGGTCTTGAATTAAATTGAACTTTTTTAGGGACTTCAAATGGGTCAAAATGTATATCTAAGTGGTAAACTTTGGTTTAAATACGTATCTAAGTGGTAAAGGGTTAATACATATCTAAGTGGTAAAGGGTTAAATACGTATGTAAGTGGTAAAGGGTTAAATATGTATGTTAGTGGTAAAGGGCTAAGACTTGCATTGGCCGATCACAAACATTCTTATATGAATACTCTGACACAATATTTATTTTTATTTTTCTCAAATTTTTAGATGAGTTAGACCATCATGCTCAATTTTATGTTCATTAACGCTTTTTTGAGTTTTGTGTATAACTCAACCGGAAGTTTTGAGAAGAATATGTATGCATATTCTCATAGCATAGATTTGAGATAGTTTGTGACTTGACAGATATTTTGGTTTCTTGTTCTTGCTACTGGGCCCTTGTGTGCAACATGAAACTCACCAGACTCATAGCAAGGGAGTGGATAAGGCTAAGGGTTTGAAGTTTATGCCACTTATAAAAGCCTTAGCTTGCAACATATAATTGGTCCCCAGAGATAATTATACCCATATAAAACAGTTCTGCACAGTTGTGAAAACTAATTATTGCATGCAGCAGTATATAAATGTGTTTAAAGGTAATTTAATCATTGACAGCTTTTGTCATTTTGATTGAATAAGAGGTTTATTCATGAACTATAAGTTATTAAAGTGTATGTATAATTTTGAATATGCATTTTCAACAAATTATTATATTACTTACTTAATATATTAAAAGGTACATGATAGCTTACTTACAGATTTCTTTGATTAGACCTTTTCAGGAGATATAAATACAAAAATATTGTCAACGTCACACTAAATCCAAAGATAAGTGGGCTTGATATATATAGCCCATCAGCATAACTTTGTGTTGTTATTGGTCATTGCATTTGTGTTAACAGCCTTTCTCCCAGATGGACAGTCCGTTACTGGCATTTTTTGAGCATTAAGTACTGGTAAACCATAAAAGCCAGGAAAATTATAAGTGGATAAACTTGCCACGGTGTGATGTCTAAAAAACATTTGAAAAAGGGGTATGATCCAAATAAAAACATACAAAAACGTATAAGCTGTGCTCTACAAAATGGGGGTTAATGCATGTGGGTAAAGTGTGGTCTCAGAGTCACCTGTGCAGTCAACATGGCTAGTCAGAAAAGACACTATCTGCCTTAAACTAGTTTATGCTATGAAGAGACTTCCTTTAAACTAAAAATATCATAAAAGCGGAAACTTTTGTCCCTGATTAGCCTGTGTGGACTGCACATTCTAAGCTTGGATGACAATTTATGCACATTCATGAAACCCCCTTTCCACAGAGCACGACCTATATCTGTTTAAATGTTAACTTTCAGGAGTTCTATCAGCCGATGCTGAAGGCGGGACTTCTAACGCAGGATCAACTGGACACCGTTTTCCTCAACCTAGATGAGCTGATTCATGTTAACCGACACTTCATCTCAAAACTACGATCTGCAATCCACTCAGCAAATGCTAACAATGATAATGTAAGCTGTTTTTATGCCCCGGATTGAATGATCGGCATATTGTTTTTGGCCTGTCTGTCTGTCATTCTGTCCCAAAACTTTAACCATGTCCCAAAACTTAAACCTTGGTAAAAGTTTTGCGATAACTTTTGCAATATTGAAAATAGCAACTTGATATTTAAGGCATGTAGTGTATCTCTTGAAGACGCACATTTTGAGTTGTGAAATGTCAAGGTCATCCTTCAAGGTCAAAAGTAAAAAAATACAATCCAAGGGAAGTAATAAGCTTTAAAAAGGAGATAATTTCTAAACCTGCAAAATGATATATTGAAATATTATTTCAAAGCGGCGCAATAGGGGGTATTGTGTTGCTGACAAACACATCTCTAATTTCTACATAAATGTTTATGGCACACTTTTGTTCTTAACCTTTTATAAACGCACTTTCATGCCTTTATAGTCCCTTACAAAATTTAATTTAATTAAAACTTCCCTTTACTAGAATAAAAATGTAAAGGCTTCATTTCCAACCCTTATATATTGATGAGCAGCAAACAGCATAAAACCTGAACAGACTTGCAGGCTGTTTCGGTTTGATGCTGGTTGCAAAAGCCATTTTCAGTTTGCTTTCGATTGGGAAAGGGTTAATGTACTAAACATTATTTTGCTGTTTAATTGATTTTTTATGTGAATTGACTTATAATAACTCTTTTGTACGAAAACTGTAACCAGATATTAAATCTGAAGGCAGGATTTGTTCTGATAAAGCATAATACATATTATCCTCTATTATGTAATATTTCAGGATCTACAGGAAGTGATGATTGGAAATCTGTTTCTTGAGTCCTCCACAATGTTCCTAACCTTTGAAAACTACTGTGTTAACCAGGTAAATCATGTTTCTCACCTTTGAAAACAATACTGTGTTAACCAGGTAAATCATGTTCCTCACCTTGGAAAACCATTGTGTTAACCAGGTGAATCATGTTTCTCACCTTTGAAAACTACTGTGTTAACCAGATAAATAATGTTACTCACCTTTGAAAACTACTGTATTAACCAGGTAAATCATGTTCCTCACCTTGAAAAACCATACTGTTAACCAGGTAAATCATGTTCCTCACCTTTGAAAACTACTGTGTTAACCAGGTAAATAATGTTCCTCACCTTCAAAACTACTGTTAACCAGGTAAATCATGTTCCTCACTTTCAAAAACTACTGTGTTTACCAGGTAAACCACTTTTAATACCTTGGTTAACTACTGTACTGTGTTAACCATGTTCATTACTTTTGTAAACTACTGTGTTAACCAGGTCAACCATGTTCATTTTTTTAATTACTCTATTAACCAGATAAAACATATTTTTTACCTTATAAAACTTCTTTCAGGCAAACCATGTTCTTCACATGTGGTAATATTTCCAATTTCAGTCCTAGGCAAATTTTGTAACAATGTTTCCTATTTAGTCCAAGGCACCATTCTCAAACAATATTTCCTATTTCTGTCTAAAGTAACAGTCTTACAAAGATATGCTTATTAATTAAATTCTATGTTACCAGTATTATAACAACATTTCCTATTTTAATCAACATCTTACAACACTATTTCCTATGACAGTCCCAGGCGCCGGTGTTACTAGAGCAGTATGAGAGAGAGAAGGAGCTGGTTCGAATCTTCCTGCAGGCCTTGCAGAATGACAACCAGCAGCTACGACGCATGCACCTCAAGTCATTCCTTATGGTGCCTGTACAAAGGATCATGAAGTAAGTGGACCCTTATTGAACGACATCTATTCTTTTTTTTATGGTATGTCCCTCTATGTAAATATGGGGGATGATAGGTTTACCTTTGGTCTGTCCCTCATGGTTTCTGTACAAAGGTTCATTGGTCATGATTGGCTCAGATAATACTTAACCCATTACACCTAGATATGTATTAGTGGTCCCTCAGAAAATTAAATTAAAGACCTTTCTTACTAGTTTAAAGTTATGAAAGCTTCTTTTCCAATCCTTAGATACTGATGAGCAGCAAACAGCATAAAACCTGAACAGACTGCGAGAAACTTGCAGGCTGTTCTGGTTTTATGCTGTTTGCACATTGCCATTTTTAACTTGCTTCTGAGTGGGAAAGGGTTAAACCATAAAAGTACCCCTGGTACTCGTAAGTATATTTCAATGTACTGGTGTGGAAAATACACTTAAGGCACCCAGCCATACTCTGGGATTTTGTTTGCATATTTTCAGTACCACAGGTAATGTGTAGTATACTTAAGAGTACTGGGGTACTTGTACGTAGTATCTGAGCTAACAGTGACAAATCCAGCTAAAGAAGAGGATTATTTCTGAGAGAAAAACTATTGACCTGCATCCATTCTTGTGCTCATTGTTTGTCCTTTATGATACTGGAGGGGACAATAGGTTGACCCATCCATCCCTCATGGTACCTGAACAAGGGATCATGAAGTGAGCGGATTTCTTCTGACTTCTACTTTTTTTTTTGCGTATTGTTAGTCCACTATTGATGTAACTGGAAATGTGGCTTTTGATAGAACATATGCCTTGAGATGCAGTTTTCGAAATCTTTTCAAAAATAAAAAGTAGTGGTTGTTCCCAAGAAACAGACTTGATAATGTAATTTCCATCAAAATGTCTGAGATACAAACCAACTGAAACAATTTGATTAAAATAATTCACATACACGTGTTGTTAAATATATGATGATGTCATACACCTTTCATTGGCAGGTACCCCCTCTTGCTGGACCGACTATACAGGAACACGTCTGGTTGCCACGGTGACAAACTGTGCCTTCGGGAGGCCAAAAACAAAATAGAGGACATTCTAACTCACATTAATGCGGTAAGCTTTTTGTAAATACTAAACAATAAATATAGTGGTTTAGACGTATATTGGTTAAAAAAATTTGTTTTACTTTTAAAACATAAAATAATTGATTATCTTATACATTAATGTTTCAACACACCTGAGAACAAGGTGTTCATGTTGAGCTGTTGTGAGCGCACTTTGTCCGTCTTTGCTTGTTAAGCGTCAACAACTGTCTATTGAATATTCTTAAAGTCACTTTTATTGCCCAATCTTCATGAAAATTGCTCAGAAAATATGTCCTAAGGTTTTATTGGTTGAGTTTAAATTTGGGTGGAATGAGGTCAAAGTCTAGGTCAAATGAAAAACTTTTGACCACTCTATAGAGTTGTCAATATATGACTGTATTAAAACCATTTGAAATCTCTAGATGTCAAATTTGTAACAGGCTTATGAAACTTGGTAAGAATATTAAAAAAATTGTGTTGCTTTATCTAGCCTTAGTTAAACATGATTATTAAAAAACACTTGTTGCCAAGTGTTAGGGCAGTTATGTTGTGACACCTTGTTACCAGTCTTCCTGCTCAGAACAATCAAGTGCCCGGTGGTCCTCAAGTTTAATTTAACCCACAGAGTCAAAGTAAATTTAAGTCAAGTCGGTGGGCTTTCTTCTTGTTACTGTTCAACATTTCACATCTGGTCAGTGAACAATCCTACATATGTTTGCAAGCATAGTATTGAATGAAATTCTGCACATTCTCCAATTGTTAAACAGTTTTATCTGACTTAACACATTCTTTTGATAAAACATGTCATTATGTACACAGCTTGATAGAATGTAAATGAAATCAGATTTTTTTTTCCATTCAAATCATGTGATATAAACACTTGCAACGATAGAAATATTAAATAGTACATATGCCATGTATTATTAGTTATAACATATCCAGGAAATTTGTTTGTTTGCAAAATGCTTGGTATTTTGACAAAAATCCTGCATGTGCTTAATTAAATATGCTATTAAATATTGACTTTTGTCTCATAAAATGTACGCTTCTGAGAAAAATTTCTCCATTACTCAAATTACATATTATTTATTGCATTTGCTGACACTTTTATTCTATTATTTAAGAAAGGGTATTTGCCTTCAACCATTGTTCATGTGGTTACAATAAATTTCAGCGGTCACAGACCACAATTATAAGTCGACAGAGGAAGGCTTCATCAGTGCGCAAGACATCGTGCTCAGTGAGTGTCAAGATGGAGGTGTCTCGGGTTGCCTTGGAAACGCTGAAGTGGAAGCGGAAAGAAGTGTGCGACATCATCTCTGGTCAGCTCCTTGTAACGCAACCTCTGGACCATCTATGGGCCTCCAAGCGATGCAAAAACTACAAATTTACCATGGTCTATGGAGTGCTAATGACCTCATTGGAGGTAAGGTCTATTTTTCTATTAACAAGCTTTGCTCTTGGAAAATGCAGTGTGTAAAGTGTCATCCCAGATTAGCCTAAATTGCAGTCAGCATAGGTTAAATCTGGCACGACAATTCTCACCTTGATTGGATTTTTATTAAGGACAACACTTTACCTGAATACGTTAAGCCCTGTTTTCCCAGATTGAGGCTCAATTTGTTTAGGTGTTGTTTTATCAATCCAACCTTTTGACAATACAAGATTACATCTCTATTTCATTCATATTGTAACATTGTGTGAAATTCTAGCATTTGTTTACCTTTTCTAATATATTAAAATTTGAGGAAAGGTCCCTTTTACCTCGATGGATAAGTGTTATTGCTGAATAAGATTTGGCAGAATTATGGCCTTTGTCTTTTTATCCCCATTATATAGACTTGAACTAGTCCCCTAAGTTTGGTTAACTCTTGAACATTTTTGCAAATTTAGATTTTTATGTATTGTATAAGAAGCTCTTTTTGGCACATACGGTACATTGTATCTTGATCACACAAAAACCCCAATACCCATACTGAGTAGGCGATTTCTTATAGATGATTTCTTATAGATTGGCTTCAGGAGATTTCATACTGCTTGCACACTGCTTGTTGTCTTAAGCCTGTCTATATCCGGCTAAGATTTGCATACCAAAATGTTATGTTGTTAATTTCATCCAAAATGTTATGAAGGCAGGGTTTTTTTCCCTTCAGCATGGGCCTTATATTAGTCCTTTTGTCAGAGAGAAAATCTTTAAATAATTCATTTTTTCCAAATTTAAAGTTTTATCGATAACTTTTTTCTTCTGAAATAGAAAGCTTGGCCCTTATCTAAAATAAAAACGGTAGGTATTTTAGTTGAACCCAAAATTTTGTTTTTGAAAATTTTATTTATTTAAAATGTGTTAAAACTACCAATTTTAAAGACAGTTTACACTCAGATGACATATGGTGTTTTCAGAATTTAACATTTATTAGATATGTTAACAAATGTAAAAAAAAATACAAAAAAATACAATCAAATGTTTGTACATAGAAATCAATAGTCCACATGTGAATTGCATTTTTACTAAGTATTTTCTTAATTTACTTCAGCAGTTTTTGTTGGATATTAAAAACATGTGAGTGTTAAGGAGGACTTATACGCATTTGAATATTAAATATCACTGAGATTTTTTTGGATTTACTTCTACAAAGAAAAATATCTGCTTGGAAGTCATGCAATTATTTGGATGCAGACACTTGTCATTTATGGGCCAAAAGCTTGTACTTGTATATATCTGGCTTTGGCACAGTGTCTAAGAAGCTGTAGGATGACAAAGTACTGACAATGGCATTTGAAAAGATTCGGGAATAATCATAATTAAAAAATTAAGTTCAAAACTGTTGTATTTGCTCAAAAGATCTAGATCAGATAGAAACGATGTGTGCACAACCCTTAAGTTATATGCTCTTCAAACTTTGATGACAATCCTCAAATTATAATCTCCCCTAATGTTTTGTTTCAGACAATCAGTGATCCACAACTGAATGATTCCAACGTCATCAATGACAACAACAATGGCCAAGTGAAGAGTGCGGCAGTCGTGTTAATTCGGGAGAAGGGGGGCAGGTTCCAGGTTTTCAGGGAACCATTCATGCTGGACAAATGCATCGTGAGCCAGGATAAGGACTTCCTGGAAGTGTTTGAGATCCTTGAATGGAACAAGGACGCCTTCATTGTAAAGGTACTTTGAAAATAGACACAACATCTGTGTTTGATCTAATATTTGTTATATTTTATTTAGTCTTATAAAAAGTCTGCTTTCTAACTTGTTGTTTTGGAAAAAAGTAAATTGATAAGAGACGCATGTATTAAATTTCCAATACATTATGTGCGGTTCCGCAGAAAAATGTGTTAGGTCTTATAAAGAATTGAAATTTAGTTTGATAAAAAAGTTGCAAGTCTCCATTAACTTGACTTTCCCCTATGTGGTTTTGGTAATTTATTTATTTAAAAACAAATCAATAAAACTGGCAAAACTAATTATTCGTGTAAAGAAAGATATATTACAAAGACGTATAAATAAAAGTTAATGAAAACAAAAGTGTGGCACATCTTTTTTTTATAGATTTAAGTGGAAACAGATGTATTTTCGCTTAAATTTCAAAATTGAAAAGAAAGCGATAATTAAGTGAATTACTAAAATTAGAATCTTAAACATGTGCAATCTTTGCTTAAACCCTACTGCTAAAACACTTTCCCTCAGTGCCGCTATACCCCACCTTACTACTGTCACTCTACCCATCTTACCTTACCATTGCCCCTGTCACCCTATCTCTTACTATACCCTTTTTCCATTTCTCTAACAGCCAACTCAACTTTCTAACTCTAAGCATACCCCATTCTTTCCCAAATTGCCCCTGTCACTGCCAACCTACATCTCTGACTGTCAAGCGTATTATATATTGACCGTGCTCTGTGAAAAGGGGGTTTAATGCATGTGCGTAAAGCGTCGTCCCAGATTAGCCTGTGCAGTTTGCACAGGCTTATCAGGGAGGACATTTTCTGACTTGACTGGATTTTTGCTAAGAAGAGACTTTCTTTAAACAGAAAATATCATAACAACGGAAAGTTTCTTAAAACAGAAATAACAAAAGAGCGGAAAGTGTCTGACTGCACAGGCTCATCTGGGACGACACTTTTTGCACATGCATAAGACCCATTTTTCACAGAGCATGGCTCATATACAGTTTAAACATTCAGTATACTGTACCACTCTCAACCCCATCCTACATCTTTTACTGCTCAATGCAATCATGTGCCTCTCACTCCAACCATACCTTTTTCACTCTCACCTATCATTACTACTCTATCCCTTTCACTCCAGCCATACATCTTTCACTCTCACCTATCATTGCTACTCTATTCCTCTCACTCCAGCCATATCTCTTTCACTCTCACCTATCATTACTACCATATCCCTCTCACTTCAACCATACCTCTTTCACTCTCACCTCTCATTATTACCCTATACTTCTAATTCCCACCATACCTCTTTCACACTTACCTCTCATTACTTCCCCATTCCTCTCACTCCAACCATTACTCTTTCACTCTCACCTCTCATTACTGCCCTATCACTCTCACTCCAGCCATACCTCTTTCACTCTCGACTGTCATTACTACCCTATCCCTCTCACTCCAAACATACCTCTTTCACTCTCACCTCTCTTTACTGCCCTATCCCTCTCTCTCCAACCATACCTCTTTCACCCTCACTGCCCATTACTGCCCTATCCCTCTCTCCAACCATACCTTTTTCACTCTCACCTATCATTACTACTCTATCCCTTTCACTCCAACCATACCTCTTTCACCCTCAACTCTCATTACTACCATATCCCTCTCTCATAAACCATACCTCTTTCACTCTCACCTCTCATTACTGCCCTATCCACTTTCACTCCAACCATACCGCTTTCACACTTACCTCTCATTACTTCCCCATCCCTCTCTCTCCAACCATACCTCTTTCACTCTCACCTCTCATTACTGCCCTATCCCACTCTCTCCAACCATACCTCTTTCACTCTCACCTATCATTACTACTCTATCCATCTCACTCCAACCATACCTCTTTCACCTCACCTCTCATTACTACCATATCCCTCTCTCTCCAACCATACCTCTTTCACCCTCACCTCTCATTACTACCATATCCCTCTCTCTCTCCAACCATACCTCTTTCACTCTCACCTATCATTACTACTCTATCCATCTCACTCCAACCATACCTCTTTCACCCTCACCTCTCATTACTACCATATCCCTCTCTCTCCAACCATACCTCTTTCACTCTCACCTCTCATTACTACCATATCCCCCTCTCTCCAACCATACCTCTTTCACTTTCACCTCTAATTACTGTCCTATCCCTCTCTCTCCAACCATACCTCTCACTCTCACCTCTCATTGCTGCCCTATCCCTCTCACTCCAAACATACCTCTTACACTCTCACCCTCCATTACTTCCCCATGATCCCTCTCACTCCAATCATACCACCCCTTATAACCAACCTATCCCTTTCACTGGCAGTATTCCCCATTCACTCTACCTACCCTTTTCACTCCAACCCAACCCCTTTCACACCACCTAATAATTATTATCTAATTCTCACTACCACCCTTCCACTTTCTACTATTATCAAACTGCCCTTTTTAACCGCACTTTCACTTAATCCCATACCCTAAATCCTAACAATAAATCAATATTTGATGAACCTTATGTTTGCAGGCAGAGACCATACACGAGACTAAGCTATGGTTACAACATCTTCGCCAACAGATGAACCGCTTGGGCAACTGGCGTAAGCGACGCAATGCCATGCCAAACATTCTTCTCAACCATAATCACTGATCAGTTTTTTTGAAAATCAACTAAGCCAAAAATCATTGATTACAGTGCTTTTCACCATAAAAATGGACTCCTGTTTTTAATGTAGCAAAAATGACCAAGAACTAAAAAAGATTTGATACAAGTCTTCCAAGAAACCTTTTGACATCCTAGTTATTTAGAAATAAGCACATATTGTTCACATTGTTTACTATTTGGACAAGACTGACAAGAACATTAACAAAATGTAGCCATAGAAACAAATCAAGCATATTCAAATAAATACAACAGTTTCAGCAGCGGATAAATAAATCATACTTCAGAAATTAAAATATTATTTGTTTATCATTAAAATGATCTTTGTCTGAAATAACATATTTCGTCCTTTATGAACAATATGTGATATGAGATTCTTTAATTTCACAACATGTGTCATAATATTAAATGCATTTATCAAATATCTGATGCGCTCTTTTGTACTTCTTTGTGATGTGTGATTTGGTACTATTTACCATGCATTCACCTTTTATGTATCTAAATATTCCAAGTAACATTTCTATGTTACTATCAATTATCAGTCGCACCTTTTGTTCTTCATGTAAGAAAAACTTTAAAAAATAAATAAATAAGTCTATACAAATAGAAAATAAAAAAAGTATTTTTCACTTTTATGAAATTTCATTCAGCTGACAGAAGTTGCCTGCTAAAACACTAAAAACTCCCCAGAAATCTTGCCTTTATGCTTTCGTGTAAAAATAATATTTATTATTTATTTCATTTGTTAATGTGTTTTATAAGAATGTCAATGTTATGTAAATAGTTTGCAATTTGTTATGTTAATGCATGTCATGTTAAACTTGCATGAATAAAAGTGTCAAATGATGTTGTATTTTAGTTATTGAAAGTGACAAGGTTTTGTGTCTTGAGAGTATAAAACTGTCAGTGCATTACACAACTAAAACTTATTGTAGAGAAATCTATTTAATTAATCTATGTAAGTAAATGTTAACACTACCATGTAAGCAACAAATAAATCCATGCTACAAATATAATATAATAGAAACAGAAAGTCATAACAGTATTAACATAAATGTTCAATACAAAATTTAAACTGAAAACGTATTACTTATTGTATAGAAATTAACTTAAGTAATGAAACAAAATTTCAACTACATGTAACCAATAAATGTGTGTTACCAAAAAATAAAACGCTAAATTGTGCTTGGTGAATAAAAAAAATTATGCTTATAAGTGAAAGTAAATTAAAAATGCAACAGAATATCACATTTAATTTGTATATTTTGTTGTAAAACAAATATAAAAATAACATGTAACAAATAACTTAACAATAATTCACATATTCTATTATAGTTTCTCTAGAAATACATTAATGCAAACTAAAAAAGCAATTGATATTCAAAAATGAGATGTTATGCTATGATGCAGTTCAGATCAATTAGAATGTACAAGGAAATGCATAAAAAGAAAGAAACAATATGAGGTTGTACAAAAGAGAGTATACTAGTTTGTAATAAACATCAATAATACAGTCTATCAAACTAACATTTTTCATCATAAACCCATACTTAAACACCATATACAATTATTTTCCAATAAATACGTATTCAGATGTCACCTTAAAACAAGGATTTTATAATATACTTCGAAAAGTCTCTGGAAATTAAACATAAAAGTTCTATCAATCGAAATACCAACATAAACGCTACTAAACATTTAATTTATAAGGACCTTCAAACTTTCAGAATGAAAACTTTGCCAATAATTACAGTATCAGATAATTAAAGTATCAACACCACAGAGAAGGCTATCCTCTGTTTAATGCCTGAGGTACAATGTCAAGTAACCATGGACATTTGTTCTTGTTGCTTAACCCAAATACAAGTACAACATCCGTCTGTCTTTGTCGCAACATACAACCTTGAAGACAACCAGGAATCTATTACCAATTAATAAAATAACCTCCTAGTGGCCCCTTATTCAGGCTTCCAGGGCTCCATCAGGATTGTAACAACTTCTACTGTAGGCTGCATGCTTTGCTAGTCTTCTGGTTACCCCCAGCAGGGCTTCGGTCTTGATTTTGCACTGAACGACCTGCATCAAATACATAGAAGAATTATAAACAAATATTGCATTATGTATCTTTTCGAATAGTGTTGATGGTTGGGCCACCTAGCCCTTGAAACTTGATTGGGAGTTGGGCATGAAATCTTTTTACAGCCATTGATCTCCCTCTACCTCTGATTTAAGTAGGGCAATTGTCAGTTTCTGGCAAAATATAAAATTGTAAACCAGCTCACCAAGGAAAAGTGCAAGTTGGTCACATGTCTGCCGTGATATAAGTTAAATACTTTTGAAAACAGCCACAAACCAGCTAAACCAACAAACAAATGAGATTAAATGAGCACTAAACATTAAATAATCTGAAGCAATAATAAAAATACATGCATTTACTTAGTTTTACCTCCAATCATCTTAACAAAATGGACACCTTATACTTCCATTTGCATAAACATCAGTACCAACAATAGAAACAAACACAAACTCATAGCTGCTGGAAATTGGATCGTCATAAATAATTGACAGCTGGCCCTTCTGGTCACATAAGTAAAGAAAAATATCTGTCCTAACAAATCCATATACTCCAGAACTACATATTGATTTATTAAGCTTAATTGGTACTTGTAGTTTCTGGTACTATTTTAAAGTGCACCTCAGGTACTCTTAAGTATACTACAACATACCCCGAGTAAGAAAAATACGCTAAAAGGAACCCAACCATAATCGGGGTTATTTGTTAGTTTATTTCTCCTACCATTGGAACTTTGTAGTATAATTTAGATTACCTTGGGTATTTTAAAGTTATAACCAAAAATAAATTAACAATCGATATTAAATACATTTTAGAAGAAACAACAAAAAACTCATAAGATCAACTCTACCTGTAGCAGCAAAAGACGGTCCACTTTCCTTTTTCCCGTTGTCTTTATCGCTCTGTGGCCTCACATTGATTTTTCTAGGCCGCACCCTTTCTAAAGGATGCACTTCGGACTTCTTATCCTTCACAGTTCCACTTGTTCTACTTTCCACGCTTGATACGCTACTAGCCGAGGAGCCCTGTTTCACAGGTGTGATGTTGAGAGAGGCATCCATAGTAGGCAATCCACCGTCAGAACGGGTAGATTTGATCTTAGAATGGGCAATGGAAACGTCTTGTTTGTTCAGTTCTGTAGCTGACGACTGGGTCATTAAGCGCTTCACGTTGCTTCCTCGAGCAATACTTCCATACTTGCTGGCCGGGTTTGGTGGTAGTTGTACCCTGGAATCAGTGGACTGAACCATTCTTGATTTGCTGACCAGCTGGCTAGTGTTCGATGCTTTCAGAGCTTTGCGTATGGCCTTATTGTCAGACTCAAGAAGCATCTGTTTTACGTCCTCTTTTTGTTCTATCTGAGTTTGCTGTGCAAATTTTTGAGTTTTCTGATACTTTTCAATGTCAATTGCTGACTCAGTGTATTCCAAATGTGTCCCATTTCTAACTTCAGCATCATTCGTTTCTTGGATTGCCTCAATGATTTTATCGGTTGTGTCTTCCTTTATAAAATCTTCAACAACATTCTTTGTCAAAGGCACTTCAGGTCGATCTGCCCCTACGGTGTGTTTTTCAGATACAGGTTCAGACGACTGTATGATACGTTTGAAAAATTTAGTTCTAACTGATTTGATCTCATCCTTCTCTGATTGAAGAATATCTGATTGTATCTTCTTTTTTTCGGATTCAATTAGGATGGCTTCCGTGTTTGTGTCAAAATCAATCTTTTTGTCTGGTCCCTTTAATAAGATGCCTTCTGATTTAATGTCAGAATCAATCTTTTTGTCAGGTCTCTTCAATAAGATGGCTTCCGATTTTGTGTCAGAATCAATCTTTTTGTCAGGTTCCTTCAATAAGATGGCCTCTGATTTTGTGTCAGAATCAATCTTTTTGTCATGTACATTCAATAAGTTGAGTGCTTTTGATTCTACATCCCCAACCTTTTTATTATTTCCTTCGCTGTCAGGTGTCTCATCTTTTTCTGTTTTGCTATCATTAAGAGCAACAACCTCTTCATCTGAAAAAACACAAACATTAAAATGTTCATTGCAAAATATCAATCAGGAAAAGAAAAATGAAAATCGTTTGGCATTACTTAATTATCGAAGAAAATCTTGTATATCATAGGAATATACCCTTCTCAAGTAACATAAACTTGTTTTTTTTATCTCATTAAATATGAAATTCCATGGAGGTATTTTTTTATTTATAAATAAAACTTGTAAGTTGCATTTACTAAAGAATTGAGCAACTAATATCTTAAAGCTTAATATTTTGTTCATTATTGTTTACGAAAACAAATATGTTGTTTACAATATGTAATCTTGAATAATATTTTTATATAAAAAAAATATGTCAAGAAAAACAAACTGGTCCATGACTTTATAACAAATGTTTGATTGTATTATATGTGCAAAAATGGGCACAACTGATGCAAAAGACCAGTTTTGATCTTCGTTCGGAAAAGTGTAGTTATCTTCGCCTTTTCAACTTTTAGCTTTTAGGTAAATGTTCAATGTATATGCCTTTACTACATCTTGAAAGAAACTGCCCAGAAAAAAAGACAAACACACCAGATTCATTTGAGATATAAGTATATTTGTTACAGAATTAAGAAAAAAACAATAATAAAGAAATTTAAAAAAGAAACAAGAAAGAGCCTTTGCTCAGTACACTCGACTTTTTACTCTTATTTCATTAAGTGTTTGAAAATAATAACCTTAAGGGCAATTTATATTGAACGTCTGAAGTACACTGATACAGTACGTTTCCGAGACAAGGATAACATTGACAAATTGCCAAAAACCGGTAAAAAATTGCTCTGTCAACTATCTTATTTAAGATATAATCCTCATTTATTACCACGAGTAAGACTTCTGTGTGTAAATTAATAAATCAGTTTTGGTTCCTTGACAGCTGGCAATTTATCTTCCATTATATTATGATTCATGTGACCTTGTGTAACAATCAGTGTGACCTTGTATCATTATCCATTTGACCTTGTATCTCGAACAATGTGATCTTGTATCCAGATCAATTTGACCTTGTTTCATGAACCATGTGACCTTGTATCATGATCCATGTGACCTTGAACTGTGATCCACGTGACCTTGTACTGTGATCCATGTGACCTTGTATCATGATCCATCTGACCTTGAACTGTGATCCATGTGACCTTGAACTGTGATCCATGTGACCTTGTATCATGATCCATGTGACCTTGTATGATGGTCCATGTGACCTAGTATCATAATCCATTTGACCTAGTTCTGTGATCCATGTGACCTTGTATCATGATCAATGTGACCTTATATCATGATACATGTGACCTTGTATCATGATACATGTGACCTTGTACAATGATCCATATGACCTTGTATAATGGTCCGTGTGACCTTGAATCATGAACCATGTGAACTAGTATGACGGTTAATGTGACCTTGTATAATGATTCATGTGACCTTGTATAATGATCCACGTGACCTTGTATAATGATTCATGTGACCTTGTATGATGATCCATGTGACCTTGTATGATGATCCATGTGACCTTGCATGATGATCCATGTGACCTTGTATGATGGTCCATGTGACCTTGTATGATGGTCCATGTGACCTTTATCATGATCAATGTGACCTTGTACAATCATGATCCAACAAATATTATAAGTGTTCATTCAGCAAAATATATGTACCAGTTGCAGATTTCCTTAGTTTCATACAAACTGCATAGGTTTTCAAGATGATGCCAACAAATAGGTGAGTAGCGTAATTCAACCTGTTATTGAGAAGTTGATTTAAATACACAGCTAGTATAAACTTAAATAAGAATGATTGTCCTAATATTATTAGCTTCTTAAACATCAATTTGAGTATGAATGTAAACTAATCATATTGATTAATGTATATTTCATCATTAATAAATAAGGTTGAGTATAAACAAATACATTTATAGACATAGAAATTATTTTGTTTATGTATATATGTAAACAAGATCTTTACAAAGAGTAATATGACATTACTAAACAGACAATAAAAAACACATATATTTAGTAAAACCATTTCTCCAGATACACATTTCATTTTATCTTTTTTATATATCAATAAAATTATTTTCATAAATAATTATCATGCAATAATTATAGCATTTTTCCAAGATTGTTTCAACGTGTTTGATTGTTTACACATGTAAAAAAGTGTATAAAAATATAGAAAACCATACAATTCAATACAACACAGACAACCATACAATTTAATAAAACAAATATAGACAACCATACAATTCAATGAAAAATATAGATAACCATACAATTCAATACAACAAATATAGACAACCATACAATTCAATACCACACAGACAACCATACAATTCAATACAATACAGACAACCATACAATTCAATACCACACAGACAACCATATAATTCAATACAATACAGACAAGCATACAATTCAATTCAATACCACACAGACAACCCATATAATTCAATACAATACAGACAACCATACAATTCAATACCATACAGACAACCATACAATTCAATACAATACAGACAATCATACAATTCAATTCCACACAGACAACCATACAATTCAATACAATACAGACAACCATACAATTCAATACAACACAGACAACCATACACTTCAATACAACACAGACAACCATACAATTCAATACAACATATAGACAACCATACAATTCAATACAACACAGACAACCATACAATTCAATACAATATAGACAACCATACACTTCAATACAATACAGACAACCATACAATTCAATACAATAAGCTTCTTTGAGCCTTGCTCTGGGAAAAGTGTTGTCCCACATAAGCCTGCACAGTCTGCGTCAAGCAAGTGCAACTACATATGTGCAAGCAGGACACTGATTCCCCAAAAGGGGCTATACCTACCGGGCCCGTATACACTGACCCATTCTGACTTAAGACTTACACTTAACTGGGGACGGCTAATTTCAAGTGTCAATGTAACAATTTAAACCAATTAATTGCACATTTTGGTGTGAGTTTTCTTAAAACTAATAAATTGAGCTTGATTCCCTTAACAGCCTTGCCCTTATTCAGACTCTAAAGTCCTTAGAACAACCAGTTCTTGGTGTTTTATAGATAATCTTCAGAATGATTCAAGGGTGGGGATTACGCCGGGCTCGTATTCACCAACCCATTCTTAGACTTAAGGATAACAAATAGACTTTGAACCAAGAAAATGCATTCAGTGTTTGAATTTATACAGGCCTCAGCTGGTGATGATGTCATGAACAAAATGTTCTACATGAAGAATGATATAGATAGAGGTGTTTAATGCCAAGTTTCACTCAAAATTCAAGCAATTCTTTAATATATCAATTTAAAGAATATTTTTTATCCTAAGACTTAAGTCTAAGAATTGTTTGGTGAAGATGGGTCCAGTTGTGTCAAGAACTAGCGAACAAATATGTGGGGCGCCAAAGTTCACATGCTGGTTGCTATGTATGCAATGTTTCAGTCCTGTAGCAGCAATGTTTTTTAGTTACAGCGAACACAAGTTTAACATGATATTATTTCCTAGACCTTGTGTAACCCTTTCCCATATCAGAAGTGAAAATGTCTTTTGCAACCAACATAAAACCAGAACAGCCTGTGAGTGACTCGCAGTCTGTTCAGGTTTTATGCTGTTTGCTGCTCATGAAATGAAGCCTTTAAAACTTGAATCTAGTAAGAAAGGTCTTTAATGAAATTTAACTTTCTAAGGGACCAAATGTGTACATGTAAAAATAAGTATCTTAGTGGTAAAGGGTTCAGCTGAAAATATTCAAACCAAAATATGGAGGTTTGCAAGATTACATTCCCCCTCCCTCCTTATCAAGTGGTGGAATAATGAATGAGTTTGCAAAAATCATAGAAAATAAATTACATAAATGCATTATCACATACTATCAAATACAGCAAAAATTTCAGTTGTCTGCAATCATGCATACAAGACTTTAACAAAGCTGTTTAGACCAAAAGAGCATTCATTTAATGAACTTCATAAAAAAGTAGAAGACTTAATTGTTTTGTTGTAAGTAAATTCAATATTGTACAAATGAAGGAATACTATACCTACATACCACAACATATTACAACTAATTTAAAGGGATACAAATTAAAAAACTGTTTTCATAAATAATAGGTTCTAAACACATGCACTTTAACACTGATATACAAAAATCACCATTATTTAAATATATTTAAATTGAAATATTTAATGTCTTAACCTGTTAATTAAAAAGAGACATTGGCATTAATTACAAAAAAACAAATACCAAATGCATTATATATGAGGGAACATAAATAATAATGCATAAAGGAAACAACAATCATGTAAAGTTGTTAAATATCAATTTGAGTTCTGAGGCATGTATATCTTTAACAATAAACATATGTAAACGTTTCAAAAATACACAGAACTGTATAGATTTTATATAATATTGAGCTTGAATACAATATCATGATTTATGAAAATTGAAAATCAATTAAATACATATTTAATATCATCAGTCAATATCAAAAGAAGTTAATATGCTCTGGATAAAGAAAATAGTAAAACAATTGAAAATATAATTACAAGCAAATTCATTTAATTGATATCCCCCACCAAACATTTTGTTTATGGATGGGTGCAATCTCTTGATATCTGGTACATCATAAAAAGAATAATATAATTAAGGGTAATTGTTTTTATGCATTGCAATGCTCTTCATTGCAATCCATACACCCATGAAGTTTCATGTAGAAATCTTGTAGTGTATCTGAGATATAGCCCTGAAATGTTACATCATAAAAAAACAACAAAGGGCAATAACTCTTATTTTAGAAAGAGTATGGTAACGATTATGGTGCCAGGCAATTCTCCTTATTGATATCTATACACGCTTGAAATTTGATGTTGAAACACTGTGTCTTATCTGAGATATAGTCCTTTAAAGTTACATCATACAAAAACAACAAAGAGCAATAACTCTTTTAACTGGTTTTTAAGCATGGAACTTCTCTTCATTGATATCAATGCACCTTCTCTTCATTGATATCAATGCACCCTTTCATGTTGAAATCTTGTATTGTATCTGAGATATATAGCCCTAAAAACTACACCATTCAGAAAACAAAGGGCAATAACTCTTATATCAGAAAGTGTAGGGATATGGTTCTTGTGCATGGCACTTCTAAACAATATGAGTCGTGTTCTGAGAAAACTGGGCATAATGCATATGTGTTAAGTGTTGTCCCAGATAAGCCTGTGCAGTCTGCACAGGCTAATCAGTGGCGACACTTTCCTCTCTTATGACATTTGTCATTTAAATGAAGTATCTTCTTAGCAAACATCTTATTTAGGCGGAAAATGTAGTTCCTGATTAGTCTGCACAGGCTAATCTGGGATGACACTTTACACACATGCATTATGCCCAGTTTTCTCAGAACACAACTCATATACAACTATGAAGCTGCATGTGGATACCTTATATAGTTTCTGAGATCTAGCTCTGGAATGTTTATGACAGACGGCGTATTAACAGACTGACGGACAGACAGATTAACAAACTTACAGATCATCCCAATCTATATCCCTCTGCCTTTGGCGTGGAATAATAAATATTAAATAACATAAGAAAATATGAATGATTGTAAAAATGCCATATCTATTGAAAATAGTAGACAAACAATAACTATAAATGAACAAAGCATTAAAAACTATGCATACTGGATTAAAAAATTTTTTTTTATAGACTTCATATACAAATCCAACAATATCTTTCCTTTGAACATATACATTTACAGGTGCAGCACTTGACCTGTTTCAAATGAAAGGTCAGTAGAACCCCCTGTTGCAACATTTAACCCTTTCAGCTCTGGAACCGAATTTTAAAGGACTTTGCAAACAGTTTGGATCCAGATGAGACACCACAGAACATGGCGTCTCATCAGGATCCAAACTGTTTGCTATTCTGAAGAAAAATCGAAGAAAATGCTAATTTTAAAAATTCAGAAGATGATATTTTAGCAGACAAAAATTTCCCAGCATGCAAAGGATTAATCTGTATACCAAAGTTCATGTGATTGTAAACGCAATTTCAGTTGAGCAGAATGATATAGGTTGGAAAAGTTCCTTCCAGTTTAACATATAGAACTGGAAGAAAATATAAATTTTTTATCACATCACATATCACATAATAAATACAAAAAAAACCCACAAACTTCACAAAAAATATCACAAACTGTGTACATATTAATATAATGCACAAAATATATTACACAGTATACACAGTATCACACAAAAGTCATATTTGTTTAAAAAATCAAAAAAAATCTCCTGTGCCTGAGATAACTCATTTAGCAATTAGATTGACAAACAGAATTTTGAGTGGGAACACACATAACAAAACTATGATCTAGTAACAGACAAGCCATGTATCCATATGGCAGGGATGCCCCCACATTCCACTTTTGTTTTAAAACTCCACTTAATCCCAAACATGCTGTGTATTGCCAATCTTGACTTTTGACCTTTCAGTATGACCTTGAACCTTAGTCAATAAGACAAGTGATACATGCAACAGCCAGTACTTAATGTGGTCAATTGTGGTTATTTTTAAATTGCATGAAGAATGACAACACAACAGACTGGACAAGTTGTTTTATTGCCAACTTGATCTCTAACCTTCACCTTGACCTTTGAGGTAGAGAGAAGACTGGCTTGTTGTTGTATAATGGATTGCCTTTATGCCAAGTTTTAACATCCATCAATATATAGGAAATGTATGCCAGAGACAAAAATTGTAAAACCTGTTTTAAAGCCATATTTGGCCTTTGACCTTTAAGTGTGGCATTGACCTATAAGTGTGACCTTGATCTATAAGTGTGGCCTTGATCTATAAGTGTGGCATTGATCTATAAGTGTGGCCTTGACCTATAAGTGTGGCCTTGATCTATAAGTGTGGCCTTGATCTATAAGTATGGCCTTGAGCTATAAGTGTGGCCTTGACCTATAAGTGTGGTCTTGACCTATAAGTTTGGCCTTGACATATAAGTGTGGCCTGGACTGTTTAATTTTTTAGGAGACAGTTGTTACATGGGACATGTTGTTATAGGATGGTGGACTTGAGTGGCAATTAATAAGTCATATACAATCAAAAAGTTATATGGCAATTTTTTTAAATTTTTCTTTTAAACCTATTTATTTAAGCTCGATTGCATAACAAGCCTAAGCTTATATGAAACACTCTTGAGTCCGTTTTCTTGGTGTCTTTGCGGGAGATCTAAAGAACGCTCCCACAGTGGGGATTGAACCCATGACCTCCCGATCGCTAGGCGGACACCATATCCACTACACCACGGCAATCTTAAGGCAAAGTTATGGATAAGATAGGAAACATCACCCAGGCGTAAATAAAGAAAGACCAACAGTGTGACTGCTGTATGCTGCCTTCTTGAAAGGATGCATACAGATAGAGAAATGATCAGATTTTTATATAAACTGTTATAATGTTTTCTTTTTTTCCCTATTTAAACTTCTGTCGAAATAGATAGCAAATATAGCACATGTAAACATCAGATTATTACGTGAATGCTCTTTACATGGTTTACATGGAAATACATAAGAAAAACTCTGATATGACATGCCATTTACAACAAAGAAATAAAACAAGAAACCCTACTTGAACAAAAAAAACACTATTAATTTTTATTGTGTTATAAACTTATAAATGAATCCCTGTATATAACTGCATTTATCCTTAAGAAATAAATCTCACAAATCATACTTATTGCATTTATATAATTCCCTTATTTTTTGTTATCAAAAGCTTTAAAGCACTGATATGCCTCATGAAATTACACAAGCTTTGCTTTTAGGATTTTTGCCTTTTTGCAGACTTCTTGTGGCCCCAGATGATACAAGACTGGCAACCGTCCCTACTGCTTTTAATGTTGTGTTTTTGTCTGCCTTTTCCAAGCCTGATGGATCCAGTTCTTGTGACTTAAGCACTGCCTGTTTGGTGGCTTTTGAAGAAGCTGGTCTTGATGACTTCTTATTGGCTGATGGTGGTCGTGGTGGGAGCTGATTGGCTGGATTTGAATTGCCTGTGTTTTGATTGGTTGACTGTTCGTCATTGGATTGGGATGATTGGGCAGGGGAGTTAGACTTTTCTGGAGAAATAAAGGGAAATGGAGGGTGAGAATATAGTTGTATGGCAAAATTGAATCTTTTAAGAATTACTTGATTTGCATCTTAAATTATAATATCAAATAATGTTATTTTTTATTTATTAGTTACTCGCAGTAATGCAACTGATAACAAATCTGTAAGTTTTCATTGTCATAATTATTAAACATAACAATATACTTATTGCTAAGCTATGCTGTTTATGAAAATGATTGTTCATTAGTTTATAACGTTAAGTTAAGTTTAGAAACACTTAATAATTTTTTATACATATAAAAGGTAAAAGTCACACTTTAATTGATCATTTACAGTATTTATCCATGGTTGATGAAATAAGATCTATAATTTCTATATTTGTTTCTTTGAAATCTTGTTAATATTGACAAAAAAAAACAAAAACAGGGAAAGTGCAGCACTGTTATGACTTATATGAAGGATTAGTAGGTTGTTTGTCTAACTCCCCTCGGTGATAGGGCTTGGAAAGTTTGCACAACACCCATGTGATACAACTACTTAAATTATTACCAGGGTGCAGGAGCATGTGAAATAAGGCTACTAAAATAGGAAAAATGGATGCTATGTACATGAAGAGATGGTCTTCAGAAATTGGTCATCATATAAAACAATTCATTGAAAAAAACTCTGATATATTTCAACAGAAATAAATGGTTACTGCAAAGTGAACCTCTTACATGCAATTTCATTTCACTAAAATGCATGTTCAACAAATCGGTGCTGCTATTTAAACATGTACATGGCAGTCCAAAAAAAATATCTATATACCATCCCCCAACACCCACCCCACCTGCTGATCACTTGAACCTGGTTCTGGGAATACTTTACATAATGAATGCACATAAATTGTCTTCCTGAATTAACATGTGCAGTCCGCACAGGCTTATTAAAGATGACACTTTCTGCCTTTGTGAATTCTTCATTAATAGGAAATCTCTTCTTCTAAACAAAATTCTTAACTGGGTGAAAATGCTGTCCCTGATTAGCCTGTGCAGATTGCAGAAAGTGTTGTCCCTGATTACCAGTAGACTGTGCATATTGCACAGGCTTGCAGATTGCACGGGCTTATCTGGGACGTCACTTCACACTTATGCATTCAGTCAAGAACGAGGCTCACTTTCATCTTCAAGTGGTGCAACTGATCTAGACCTGACTGAATGTGCCTTTGGTCTCATGGTTACATACATTGGAATCGAGTTAAATGAATAACCTTTAAAAGAACAGGGCAAGGTGGCAAGGGAGAAGTGAAATCAGTATCTATGAGCAACTAAAATACAGGAAGTGTTTAGGGGAAGGAAATAGAAAACTGAAATGAGCTTACCTTTGGGCTGTTTAAGACTCAAAGGTCCTGGTTTTACAGGATCCAAATGCTGAAAATTTATGGGATAATAAGAGAGGTATTTATAGGGAGCATATAAGAGGTTTATTCAATATCTAATGCTCAACCTCAATTCCTGTATAATAAAATAATTATAAATAATCTTTTCTTAATTTACTTATAAAAGGTGTTATTTGACATTTTTTTCTTTTCTTCAAGTGAATGATTATATGTTAGAAAATAAGGTCATCAACCACAAATGGCTTCATGTCAATATTCATGTCATGCTTTATAAGAAGCCTTGAAAAATGTGTGAAATTTTATAGGGTTTCATAATATTACGTGTGTTTCAAAGTCGTTAATGTGACTTAAAATCATATAAAACTTGTCATTGTAGGAATAAGGTGCTTGAGTTTTTACATCTTTGTCATTTCATCATATCATTCAACTTATGTTATCATTTGTTTTACTATTGTCTGACAGGTCAATATTACACTTAGTTTTACACTGAGTATGTTATTTACATACTATTTGAAAACACACATAAAAAACATTGGACTTAAACCTTGGCATCATCCCAGCAAGAAATGATCAAACTTGAGCATTTCACAAGCTAGCTAATAAGCATTTTATCATTCCACTCATTTATTGCCTGGCATGACATTTATTACACCCACCTTGTCTGACCTGGCCTTAAACCCCTTGTACTTGTATAACACACACCTTGCTGGACCTGGCCTTCAACACCTTGTACTTGTATAACACCCACCTTGTCTGATCCGGCCTTCAACACCTTGTACTTGTATAACACCCACCTTGTCTGACCTGACCTTCAACACCTTGTACTTGTAAAACACCCACCTTGTCTGACCTGGCCTTCAACACCTTGTACTTGTATAACACCCACCTTGTCTGACCTGGCCTTCAACACCTTGTACTTGTATAACACCCACCTTGTATGACCTGGCCTTCAATACATTGTACGTGTATAACACCCACCTTGTCTGACTTGACCTTCAACACCTTGTACTTGTATAACACCCACCTTGTCTGACCTGGCCTTCAACACCTTGTACGTGTATAACACCCACCTTGTCTGACCCTGCCTTCAACACATTGTACTTGTATAACACCCACCTTGTATGACCTGACCTTCAACCCCTTGTACTTGGATAACACCCACCTTGTCTGACCTGGCCTTCAACACCTTGTACGTGTATAACACCCACCTTGTCTGACTTGGCCTTCAAGATCTTGTACTTGTATAACACCCACCTTGTCTGACCTGACCTTCAACACCTTGTACTTGGATAACACCCACCTTGTCTGACCTGGCCTTCAATACATTGTACGTGTATAACACCCACCTTGTCTGACTTGGCCTTCAAGATCTTGTACTTGTATAACACCCACCTTGTCTGACCTGGCCTTCAACCCCTTGTACTTGGATGACACCCACCTTGTCTTACCTGGTCTTCAACACCTTGTACGTGTATAACACCCACTTTGACTGACTTGGCCTTCAACCCCTTGTACTTGTATAACACCTACCTTGTCTGACCCGGCCTTCAACACCTTGTACTCGGCAGACTCGATTATTCTCTCACTCATCAGCTTATCCTCCGTGTACAGGACCACCTTGCGACTGTAGGATCCCCCGCTGTTGCCCGTGCTCAGCTTGGACACTCTCTGCATCTGCTGGTGCTCTCCGCACAGCCAGACAATCTTCCCGCTTGGCAGACGACACCTGCAGAAAAAGTTTGACTATTGATGGGCAAACACAAATATGAACCTAAATCTTGGGAGCACAAAAGTGACATTATATAAATGTAAGCTAGAGCTATGGCCATGGTCAGTGACCATATCAAGTCTACACAGGCTAATTAGGGACCACAGTTTTTGCTTGGATTAAATTGATCTAAGAAGAGACTTCCTTTCAACAAAAAATGCCATACAAGCGGAAAGTGTTGTCCCTGATGAGCCTGTGCCCAACTGATTTATTTCTATATTATATTTACATTTATTGAAAATGAAGTGACCCTGAAATCCTTACCGGGCCAGACATCCCGAGATTTCCTTCGTCTCGTCCTTAGCAAGTTCAGACCGTAAGTGCGTCAACGCTTCAACAAAGTCAAGGTTGTCTTCGCAGACCTGGTAAAGTGGTAATGAAAAATACTTTATATACATGTAATTCATCATGTAATCAAACCTTTATGTAGCTGAATTGATTTAATTGAAATCTATTTATTTAAGCATTCAAACCGTTATTTTGTTTAATTGTTTAATGAGTATAGTTTTAACCTATTTATTTAAGCTCAATGGCATCGAAAGCCTAGGCTTTTTGTAACACTCTCAAGTCTGTTTTCTGGGTGGACCCATTACTTGGGGTCTTTGGGGGGGGATATTTAAAAACACTTCCCACAATGGGGATAAAAAAATCGGTCTCCGGGTCACTAGGCGGACAACATACTTACTAGGCCACGACAAAATCTAAAGTGTTATTTACAACATTTATTGTATTGACTTATTAGGAACTGGGGTCCCTTTGTGTCCAACCTGACATTTTTTGCCATGACCTACTAGGTTTAATTGCCATAACTTAACAAACCAGTCATTACTATTCAGTGAATGTCAACTTTTCAGGGCATGATATCTTTTAAAGCAGCAATAATCACATCGAAAAAGCCATCAATAACTACAACAAACCTGTCGAATCCAGTCAAGGTAGGCCTTTCCTTTTCCAGGAGAGAAGCATTTCAATTTGATGGGGCCCTGCTTGAGGATGGTGTAGATACGGTATAGGTACGGCGCAGCCTTCTGAAGAAACACCTCCAGCTGTTCCCGATTTCTGAACGCCAGTGGAAATTTCTGTGGGCACAAGTGCCAGCCCTGTGTACAGAATAACAATTATATGAGCCTTGCTCTGTGAATGGGTCATAAATGCATGTGCGTAAAGTAATGCCACAGAGTAGCCTGTCCAGTCTGCACAGTATAATCAATGACAACACTTTACACTTTTATGACATTTCTACGTTTACAGAAAGTCTCTTCTTAGCACATATCCAGTTTAGGCAGAAAGTATCGTCCCTTATTAGCCTGTGTGGACAGTACAGGCTCATCAGGGACAACACTTTACGCACATGCATTTACAAAGCAAGGCTTAAATTATGTTTCTTTTGGCACCAATGACACATATGACATAAAAAAAGTATTAAGAATGCTAGTTATTACTAAACCTATTCTTGAAACCGTTTTAAACTTGATAACCGAACAGAATCATTTGATATTCTACTTGTGGAACACATTTGCAATTTTACAACATCATGACACAATTTTAAATCATCTGCACATATAGGAATAAAACTCCCTAAAAAGGAAAGGTTTTAACATGAACTATTTTGGCACAATATTGAAAACAGTATTATTTGCAGAAAAAAATAAAAGTTTTCCGGTGCTGTTCTTTTTAATACTGACCTGCTCATGTTCATGTACTGACCTGTTCATGTTCCCACAATCACCTGTTCATGTTCACACTCAGCTGTTCATGTTTACACTCAGCTGTTTATTTTCACACATAACTTGTATACTGACCTGTTCACAGTCTCACATGTTCATGTTCACACTCAGTTGTTCATGTTCACACAGGACTTGTACACAGACCTTTTCATGTTCATGCTGACCTATTCTTGTTTACACTGCCTTGTTCACATTCACACAGACATGTTCACACAGACATGTTCATGTTCACACAGACATGTTCCCACATACATGTTCATACTTGCATTTTCATGTATACACCAACAAATGTTCACGCTGACCTATTTATGCTCACACAAGACTTGCATACTGACCTATTCATGCTCACACAGACCTGTTCATGTTAACATTGACCTGTTCATGTTCCCACACTAACTTGTTCATGTTCCCATACTTACCTGTTCATGTTCACACTCACCTGTTCATGTTAACACAAGACTTGTATACATACCTGTTAATGTTCACATTGACTTGTTCATGTTCACATTACAGACCTATTCAAGGTCAAACTGACCTGTTCACATTCATACTGACCTGCGTACATTCATACTGGTATGTTCATGTTCACATACAGACCTGTTCATGATCACACTGGTATGTTCATGTTCAAACAGGACATGTACACAGATCTGCTTATGTTAACATACTGACCTGTTCATGTTCACACAGGACTTGAATACATACCTGTTCATGTTCACACAGGACTTGTATACAGAAGCTCTCCGTGCTCCAGTCATCAAAGTCATCTGTCTCTTCAAGAGAGTTTTCGTCCACCTTAACAAAGCATTAAAACATAAACAATAATGTTCTCATCCATAATTGCAACATTATTTTTAATGAACAAGAACATCTGCTTTTTACTTATCAATAAAATAAATATGAACCATGAAAGAAAATGATATTTTCCTAATTAAAAACAATAACATGACAAAGAAGGTTTTTATCAACCATTTTAACATCTATAAAAGCAATAAAATTTCAGTCCACTTTATCAGCATTAACTGGATTTTCAATAAGAAAAGACTTCCTTGGAACGAAAAACAAGCAGAAAGTGTTATCCTTGAAAAGCCTGTCCAGACTGCACAGGCTTATCTGGAACGACACTTAACCCACATGTATAACGCCCATTTGAAAGCTTACATTGGGTCTGTCCCTTGTTAAAGCTTACATTGAGTCTGTCCCTGGTTAAAGCTTACATTGAGTCTGTCCCTTGTTAAAGCTTACATTGAGTCTGTCCCTTGTTAAAGCTTACATTGAGTCTGTCCCTTGTTAAAGCTTACATTGAGTCTGTCCCTTGTAAAAGCTTACATTGAGTCTGTCCCTTGATGACCTTGGTCGACCCCCCTTTCTTAGATATTGGAACACGTTGAGTCCTCCTGTATGATTTTGTGTTTCCGACGGAACTCTCACGCCCTTCCTCCGATTTCCCTTTAGCTGAAATTTTGAGAAGTGAACCATTACTTTTATTAAGAAATAAATACTGGCTTATCACAGTTTACTTGTCAATAAATAATGATTTAGTTCTGATGGGTAGGAAGTGTGTAGCTCCACCTTAGAATTATAATAGTTATGGGTAGGAAGTGTGTAGCTCCACTTTTAAAAGATAAAATTGATTGGTATAAAGTGTGTTGCTTTACCTTAAAAATATAAAAGTGATGGGTATGAAGTGTGTAGCTCCACCTTAAAAAGATAAAAGTGATGGGAAGGTCACTGAAGTGTGTACCTCCACCTTAGAAAGATACAAATGATGGGAAGGAAGTCTGTACCTCCACCTTAGAAAGATACAAATGATGGGAAGGAAGTGTGTAGCTCCACATTTGAAAGATATGAAGTGATTAGTAGGAAGTGTGTAGCTCCACCTTAGAAAGATAAAAGTGATGGGAAGGAAGCCACCTTAGAAAGATAAAAGTGATGGGTAGGAAGTAAGTAGCTCCACCTTAGAAAGATATAAGTGATGTGTAGGAAGTGTATAGCTCCATCTTAGAATGAAAAAAGTGATGGGTAGGAAGTGTATAGCTCCATCTTAGAATGATAAAAGTGATAGGTAGGAAGAGTGTAGCTCCACCTTAGAAAGATAAAAGTGATGCGTAGGAAGAGTGTAGCTCCACCTTAGAAAGATAAAAGTGAGGGGTAGGAAGAGTGTAGCTCCACCTTAGAAAGATAAAAGTGATGGGTAGGAAGAATGTAGCTCCACCTTAGAAAGATAAAAGTGATGGGTAGGAAGAGTGTAGCTCCACCTTAGAAAGATAAAAGTGATGGGAAGGAAAACAAATTTTTCTAGTAAAATTCATTTTAATTAGTAATTACTTACTTGCTATCATATGCTACTCACCAGGAAGGATCGTAAATAATCCGGAATCTTTCTGTCCAAAGAATCCCACACTTTTCATAAACCCGTCGATCAGGTCAGAACGGTCACATAGTGCCGTGTAGCCGTATAACCAAAACGGGATATTACCCAGAATCACTCTTATTCCAATAAACAATATGAAATATTAGACGAAGAGCAGGGTGGGAGGTGGGACTTACCGATAGCAGGTAAGTAATTACTAATTAAAATGAATTTTACTAGAAAAATTTGTTTTTATAGCTTAATTACGTTACCTGCTATCATATGCTGACTTTGCAGCTGCAGCGGGAAGGTTCGCGAAGATCTCCCCATCACAGCGGAACCCATATCTCAGGTTCTTAGCTAATCTTCGTTATTACGGTATTAACTTAATTCACGGATAATCGTAATATACCTATGCCGTAGAAGATACTACCGTTTGTGCAACCACAAGGGGGCCCAACAAATACAAGTTGTCCTGTTGGCACTCCAGAGAACGAAGATAAAAAGATGAAAAAGTGGTCTGATTCCTCCAGAAAGCAGCTTGAAGCACGTCAGAGAGTGGGGTATGATTAATATATGCCCACGAAGCTGACATTGCTCGTAATTCATGCGGTCTAATCTTAAAAAGGGATGAATCCCTTGAAGAAAGAGAAGAGTAAGCCCTTTTTATAGTCGAGGCTACCCAACGGGAAATAGAAGCCGCAGACACATCGCCCCCCCTTTAAAGGGAATGAAGAGTCTCTTGCGAGAACCTCAAATAGACTTAACTCTACTAAGATGGAACTTCAAAGACCTGACAGGGCAGAGGAGTCTATCTTCATCTTCATTTCCACAAGTTCTAGAAAGACTTGGGACCTTGAAGGGTTTAGAAGCCATTGAGGGGAGTTGATTTTTAGCAAGGAATCCTGGCTGACACAACAAAGTGACGGAGCCATCGGAGGAATCAAAACGAAGATGGCTTTCTTCGATAGAAAGAGCATGAATTTCACTTCTACGTTTGGATAAAGCCATGGTAAGAAGGAAAATGGTCTTCCAGGTTAGGAACTGTAAAGAAGCCTGATTAAGGGGTTCATAGGGAGCTTTAATAAGCGATCCAAGAACGAGACACAGGACGTTTAAGTTCAATGGCTCGGATCAGTTCCGAAATGGCTGGGTCAGCACAGACTTGTGATGACTTACGAAAAGCCAAGGTATGCGAAAGCACAGATCTGTATCCTTTGATGGAGCTAAGAGAAAGTTTCTTATCATCAAAGAGATAGATTAGAAAATCCGCTATGCGTCTAGCAGAGGGATTGAGGGGATCAATTTTCCCTCGAACACACCAATTAGAGAAGAGTTTCCAGCAAGCATCATAGACTGCTCTGGTGGACTTTCTCCTTGCAGAGGCAACGAGCGTTGAAGCCCTGACAGAAAAGCGTTTCTTCTGCAGGGATTGCCTGATAACGGCCAGACGTGTAAGTGAAACATGTCTGGATCCATGTGAAGTCTGCCTCTCTGAGATAGGAGATCTGACCTGTGCGGGAGTTCCCTGGGAAATTCGCACAGGAGACAGAGAAGGTCGTTGAACCAGGAAATCCTGGGCCACCAAGGGGCTATCAGGAGGATCCGGCAAGAGCTCACACTGATTTTCCCTAAGATTTGGGGAATTAGAATGGGTGGGGGATAAGCGTTAGCGTCCAGTTGATCCCAATCGAACGAAAGCGCGTCTACCGCCCACGCTGCTGGTTCGAACACTGGACTCACATACAGAGGAAGTCTGTGGTTGTCTCTGGTCGCAAACAGGTCGACCAGTGGATAACCGAATGTGAGGAATATCTTGTTGGCCACTTCCTGATGAAGTGTCCCCTCCGATGGAAGTAACTGGTGTTTGCGAGACATACCGTCCGCCAGGGCGTTGAGACAACCTGGTATGTGTTTGGACAAGAGAGAGACGTTGAGGCTCTGGCAAAGAACAAGTAAGTTCATTGTTTCCAGATACAGGGAGTGAGAGTGTGTACCACCCTGTTTCTGGATGTAAGCCACGACTGATGTGTTGTCTGTCGATACCATCACACAGGAGTCCCGAAGATGTGATTGGAATTGAGAAACAGCTAGAAAGACTGCTCGTATTTCGAGATCGTTTATGCGCAGGAGAGACTCCTGAGGAGACCACAATCCTGATAATGTCAGGCTGCGGGGTTCCAGGTGAGCGCCCCAACCTTCCATGCTCGCATCCGTTATGAGATGTAAAGAAGGTTGCAGGGGAAGAAGCGGTACTCCTGCCAACAGGGTCTCCTCGTCTAGCCACCATTGAAGGTGGGGGACTAAGGACGGAAGGAAGGGAATCTGTGTGAGCAGATTGTCTGGAGACCATTTCCATCGAGCTGAGAGATAGTGCTGAAGAGGACGTAGGAAGAGACGCCCCAACTGCACGAAGTCTGCTACAGAGCTCAGGATACCGTTGAGAGAGAGGAAATCTTGAGCTGTGATATGAGATTGGGACAGCACCCATCTGACCTTCAAAAAGAGGTCTGATACACGTTGCAGTGAGACCCTGACCTGATTGATGTGGGTCAGAAAATACATTCCCACGAATATGAAATCCTGAGAGGGAATGAGGTCTGACTTGGCTACATTGAGAAGGAGTCCTAAAGAGAGGAGCTCCTTCCAAGAGAACTCTAAGTGTAGCAGAAGCAGTCGACGAGTGAGCTGGTGTAAGAGCCAATCGTCGAAATACTGAAGCAGTTGAACCCCATGTCATCGGAGGTGTGCGCCCACTGCGGCCATGAGTTTGGTGAAAACTCGTGGAGCTGTGGCCAATCCAAAGGGCATCGCCCGAAACTGGTAGACCTGGCCTCGAAAGGAGAAGCGCAGGTACTTCCGGTAGTTGGGATGGATAGGAACATGGAAGAATGCATCTTCCAGGTCCAAGGAAACCCCCCAGTGCATGGGTTTGATGGAGCGCCGAATGAAGGCAAGAGTCTCCATCTTGAAAGTAGGTTTGACTAGAAACGTGTTGAACACTTTTAAGTCTATGACTGGTCTCCAGGAGCCGCTTTTCTTTTGAACAAGGAAAAGGCGACTGTAAAATCCTGGAGAACAAGGGTCGTGAACCCTTTCTACCGCCTGTTTTTCCAGGAGTCCGAGAATGGAGTCTGGAAGTTGTGGATGCGGAGATACCAGATCTATTGGGACGCGAGAGAGTGGGGGCCTTTTTTCAAATTGAAAAGTGAGGCCTTGTGTGACAAGAGAATGAACCCACGCGTCCGAAGTTATTTGGAGCCATCGATTTGCGAAGTGCATAAGTCTGGCCCCGACTGGTACCTCCGGCATCAGAGGTTGTGGCGGTAGAAAGGGGTATGACCTAGGGCTGACCTTTTGGAGGTCCACCCTTGCCGGAAGAAGGATTAAATGTCTTCTTGTCCCCATTGGGTTTGCCCTTACTCCAATTTTGGTTTACAGAAGGCTTCCGATAGGAAGATGTTCTGTTCTGAAAAAGAGGCCTATTTGTGGGCTGACGTGGAGCAGACGGACGCTTAGTAGGGAAACTGTCCCTTTTAGCCTTCTTGGCCGGTGGGGCTCCTGTGGGCTTAGAAGCAGGACGCTTAAAAACCACAGGGTGCTGGCCAGATTTGCTCCTAGCTAAGGAGGCATGTATCTGATCTTCACAATCAGCAGTAAGTGCCGACTGTTTCCTCCCTCCGAAAAGAGAATCTGCTGTTAGTGGAGCAGTTGAAGGGAGTTAACGCCTGTTTCCAAAAGGAAATTATTGGGGAAGGAAGACAGGGTGAGGTCTCTCCGAAGCCTTAACATCTCAGACATAGACGACGCAGCATTGTGAGATAAACACTGCGTAGTACGTGAAAGATGTATCAACAAGGCCCGGAGCGCCTCTGGGATTGAATCAGAGAGCTCCCAAACCAAGTCTAAGGCTGTGGCTGCCATGAGATCTAGCTGGTTAGCCAGACCTATGGAACGGCGTTATCTCAGCTCCCAATTTTCCAACAGGGAAAGAGGGACTGCTGTATGGGTAGATGATGAAGGCATTGTAAGTGACAGCTTACTAATGTCAGCATCAGGAACCGGAAGTTTGGAAAGGTCCAAACCGGTAGAAGGGTCAGGTACCGGGGCCTTATAACTTTTCCCGCCGTCCATCCGTTTAGGCTCCGTCAGCTCCTTTGGGGCTTTCCATGGAGATGGCAAAGGCTTATTGGCTGGCTAAAGTGACTGGAAAACAGCCATTGTGGAAGAGCCAATAGGAAGGCGTAGATCCACTCGGGAAGGCGCCTTACTTATCCTGCCAGGCTCTCGTCTGCGGGCTACCTGTTCTGTAACGGTAACCGCAGATCCTGTGAGAGACAAGGATGGGCAGGGACAGAAGTCCTCATCTAAGGTATTGAACATTAGTTCGTAAACCTGATTGATGGAGGCCAAATAACAAAGTTCGGCCTCATTAGACTCCGAACCCGCCTCAATCGAACCGTCTGCGGGAGCATTAGATTGATTGAAACCGGTGGATACAAAAATAGGAATAATAGATTCATTCGCTTCTATCATGAGAGAATCGTTTTCCGGCACCATCAAAGATATAGCTGGTGAGTTAGGTCTATCAGAGATCAAGTCAGCAGACTCACTTTGAATACCAGAGGTCGCTGGTAAAGGATCAGTCGAAAAAGGGACAAAGATTCCCGGCGACTGTTGGATCCACAAAGTATTGGGATTTGATGGTGTAGCGGCAGCCTGGGGTATACTTCTATGCAATGGAAGAGACCCGTGGGGCTGAAAAAGCAGCCGAAGTGGTAAGATTAACCCCTGTACCTTGAGCCTGATATGTATGCAAACTAGTGTTTGAATACAAATTATGCTCAGTGGTTGTAGGAACGGCTGAAGTGTGTGTTGAGGCCAAAATAGAGGCCGACACACGTGGAAGGGTGTCACTAGATTCCTCAGAGAGCGCCTAATGGAGGAAGGTCTATGTCCCTTATCCCTGTGATGCCGAGACACTGTTCGGCGGCGCTGGGAATGATGTTTTCTGATCGAACGTCTCCCAGAGCGCTGGCGTGATCGCTCTTTACGAGGCAATCTACGCTGAGAAACACTCTGTGAGCGTGAACGACGTCCCCTCCGATAATGATGAGGGCTAGTTGAAGTAGACGATGAGTCAAACGACGACGAGCCCGAGGTGGAGGAGTAGCCGGAAACATATACACTACATGTTTACGTCTGTGACTCACAGTAGAAACGCGGCTGCGTCTACCTTTGTGGAGTACTGACAAGGTAGTGTCAACATCTACGGTGACCGGAACGGTCTGTGGCACAGACCGGTACCCGGTGACCGGATCAGTCATTACATGACCGGTGACCGGACCGGTCAATGACCGGTAACCGGTTGACCGGTGACCGGTCATAGCATGACCGGTTGACAGGTGACTGGACCGGTCATAGCATGACCGGTGACCGGACCGGTCAGTGACCGGTGACCTGTTGACCGGTGACGACACCGGTCATAGCATGACCGGTGACCGGACCGGTAAATGTTGACCGGTGACCGGTGAAGTTTCCAGACCGGTCAACTGGTCGTTCCCGATGTACGGACCGGGCAAATTTTGTCCGGTGTCGTCACCGGGCAAGGACCGATGCATGGCATCTCCTGGTGGCATATGGTCAAGATCGTGTGGTGAAAAGTCTCGACAAACGGAACTTTCCCTACTTTGATCTGAACTATGCATGTTGGGTCTACGACTCTTGAAAGGTCGACGCTTGATGGCCTAGGTATCTGCAGACCAATGCTCACAGAAAGGGCAGCAGTTATCCTGGGTACATCCTGCACACGACAGGCTGCTACCATGGTTGTCCCATGCTGCCCTTATGTGTTCACATGAGCCACGTGTTTGAGGCATATTTTGCCTTGAACAAACAAACAAATACACAAAACAATACAGAAATAAACGGATATATATACGGAGAATGTTTTAACACAATACAAAAACTTCTCTATTCTGTTAAACAGAAGAATCCAGCGAAACAGAAGCAACAATTAAGTCAATAACAAAAATGTCGGCCTTTGTATAACGCATCCGGAATAAGAGTGATACTGAGTAATATCCCGTTTTGGTTATACGGCTACACGGCACTATGTGACCGTTCTGACCTGATCGACGGGTTTATGAAAAGTGTGGGATTCTTTGGACAGAAAGATTCCGGATTATTTACGATCCTTCGGGGTGAGTAGCATATGATAGCAGGTAACGTAATTAAGCTATTAAAAGTGTAGCTCCACCGTGGAAAATGGGAATTACACTGTAACTCCAATATAGTGCGGTCCGTTATAACGCTGTGTCCAATATAACGCGGGGGGTCCTTGGATCCCGTTTTTTCTCCAACCTTCCATTTCTGATTCAAATCCTTGTTATGCAGCTTCATGTATTTTCAGAAAATTCAAAGAAGCCAGTGATCACAGCTTGATTGCTTTATCCGTCCGTTTAAATGATTTTAATCGATTCGAGGTTAAACGACACTCGACAGCTAATTGGTGTTAATCTGTTGTGTAATGTCAATAAAGGTGTGAAAACTCGTGAGTTCATGTTTATTACATGTATTCCCTATCAGAGCGGTTCAGTGCGCTAATTTAAATAAGGCAAGTGCAAGCAGAATAATTATCAAATTAAAGTTATTTAAAACGATTACCTGTTTATGTTTTGTATTTATCGTGTATTGTATTTTATTGTATAAACTATGCCTGTGTAAGTGTGTTATCGTTTATTATATGCTACACATGCTTGATAAATTAAAATATCTGTGTGTGTGTTTAATGTTTCAGTGCGTTTACGAAAAAGAAAAAAAAAATCCTGCATTTTATTTACATGCTAACGCAGTGTAATGATTAACAGAGATGCACTTAAATTTGTGCCCGTTATCAGAAAGGTCCACGGAAAGCACGTTTTTTACATGCTGCAAATGACGAAATAAAAAATTTCTGTGAACATGTATCGTATTGCATTCAATCTAAATTTAAATTCGCTCGTCCATATATATTGGATTATCGGATAAATGTGCACATTAGAAAAGCGGTATGTATACTGTTATCGTTCGATTTGGTTTATATGCATGTATTTGCGGATGACATCACTGCATGACAATACACAGGACCTATATTATAGGCTATACTTAACCTATTTTTATAGCCCCCTTAAATAAATAAGCTCAAAACTTATAACGCTGTCCGTTTATAACGCTGTTGCGTGGCTTGGACCCCGTCATCCGCGTTATATTGGAGTTACAGTGTATCAAGCCAACTGGTCAATATGTCAGAATCTTTACTTGAATCTTGTTAGAAGGTCGTAAATTGCATTAAATATTCTAAGGGAGTACAAACATGTCAAAGTGAGTGGTGAAGGGGTTATACCCATCCACCAAGCACTACTTACAGCTGCTGTCCTTCACAAAGTCCACAACGATGAGTCTCGGCATCGGCATCTGATCCAGAGAAGCTATAGAGCCGAGGATGTGGCGCATGAACTTGCGCTGAATCAACTCAACCTCCTCCTGAAGAGGACAAAAAATGCATCAAAATAAGTCACATTGTGATTTTAAATGAGGGATAATTACAGTGCTTTTTCACTATTTTCTGCATGGGGCTGGGTCCCTTTGGTTTGGGAAAAATTGCATTAATAAAAATTTGGGGGAAAAATAGTCATGTGTTTATGCAAACAAATACCTCAAAATTGAGAATAAACTGTTTGCAATATTATAGTAACTAGAGTTCAACTTATAGAGCTGGATGGAATATGAACTAAATGCTGAGATTTATTGTTTATTTAATGAAAAACATGAGGATGCTGCATGTGCATAAAGTGCTGTCCCAGATTAGCCTGTGCAGTCCACACAGACAACACTTTATGCACATACATGAAGCCAAGTTTCCTCAAAACGAGGCCAAAATATCAAATCAAATAGTCAAACAGTGATTTTGACACTTTGGATAATATTTTGCTGAAATTAACACCAGTGTTTTTTTGTGTTATAAATCGCGGCCCTATTCAAAATGGAAACAAGGGCTGTTTGTAAAACATGCATGCCCCCATATGGGCTGTCAGTTGTAGATGCAGCCATTGTGTGAATAATTTTTTTTGTCACTGTGACCTTGACCTTTGACCTATTGATCTGAAAATCAATATGGGTCATCTCCCAGTCATGATAAATGTACGTATGAAGTTTCATGATACTAGGCCTAAGTATTCTTGTGTTATCACCCGGAAACCAATTTACTGTTTCAAGTCACTGTGACCTTGACCTTTCACCTAGTAATCTGAAAATCAAGAGGGGTCATCTGCCAGTCAAGATCAATGTACCTATACAGTTTCATGATCCTAGGCCTCAGCATTCTTGAGTTATCATCCGGAAACTATTTTACTGTTTTGAGTCACTGTGACCTTGACCTTTGACCTAGTGACCTGAAAATCTATATGGGTCATCTGCTAGTAATGATCAATGTACCTATGAAGTTTCATGATCCTAGGCCTAATTATTCTTGAGTTATCATCCGGAAACCATTTTACTGTTTCTAGTCACTGTGACCTTGACCTTTGACCTAGTGACCTGAAAATCAATAGGGGTCATCTGCCAGTCATGATCAATGTTCCTATGAAGTTTCATGATCCTAGGCGTAAGCACTCTTGAGTTATCATCCCGAAACCATTTTACTGTTTCGAGTCACTGTGACCTTGACCTTTGACCTAGTGACCTGAAAATCAATAGGGGTCATCTGCCAGTCATGAACAATGTACCTATGAAGTTTCATGATCCTAGGCGTTAACATTCTTGAGTTATCATCCGGAAACAATTTTACTGTTTTGAGTCACTGTGACGTTGACCTTTGACCTAGTGACCTGAAAATCAATAGAGGCCCGTCAAGATCAATGTACCTATGAAGTTTCATGATCCTAGGCCTAAGCGTTCTTGAGTAATCATCCGGAAACCATTTTAGTGTTTCGAGTCACTGTGACCCTGACCTTTGATCTAGTGACCTGAAAATCTATAGGGGTCATCTGCCAGTCATGATCAATGTACGTTTGAAGTTTCATGATCCTTGGCCTAAGCATTCTTGAGTTATCATACGGAAACCATCTGGTGGACGGACGGACCGACCGACATGTGCAAAACAATATACCCCCTCTTCTTCGAAAGGGGCATAAAAAGTACATATTTTTCCCCCAATATATCCTAAAAATTCCCATTTGAAGTTTAAAAAGAACAACAAACAAAATATATATATTTTTTAGATCCCAACATTTCGTTCATCTCCCATCCAGCTATAGAAGGTACACCTTATTTAATATAATATTTATAACACTTTTATTCTCATTTTTGAAGCATTTGTTAGCAAAAACAACACTAATTTCCCAATTTTGTTCAAAAAGTCGTGATTTTCCCCAATCCAAAGAGACCCAGCCACATTTCCAAAATTGTGAAAAAAATCACTGCACAAAGGCAACAGAGCCCGTGTCAAAATCTTAGTTATTGAGCAGGAACCATTTTCTATTTCAATTTGTTTAAGTAACAGTAATCTTGATTTGACTGACTACAAATCAAAATTTTAAGTTTGTGCAAATCAAAATTCCAAGTTTGTGCAAATCAAAATTCCAAGTTTGTACAAATCAAAATTCCAAGTTCGTGCAAATCAAAATTCCGAGTTTGTGCAAATCAAAATGCCAAGTTTGTGCAAATCAATATTCCAAGATAGTTAAAAAAAAACCTGGTTCGTTGTAAGTTTTATGTATATGTTTGCAGTCTTGTGTTGGAAAAAAAAAGTACTCACCTGATAAGCCACAGAGGAATTGCCTTTTTTCTCAGTGTCCACTTCAGCGAGCTTGACATGCTTTTTCTTATCCTTCCCAGATGCCTCAGCGTTCTTCTTTTCCGTGAGTTTTTGTGTCGTCAACGCCTCTCCCACGTACTGCATGAGTACTTTGATCCCTTCAGGGTTCTCCTTCTGCAGGTAGACCTCGGACGCCTTTGCCCTAGCCAGTAGCATGCCAACCTGTGTGGAGTTAGACCATAATTTTTTTAAATTTAATGTGCATCTTGAGGCAGACCTGAGTAAGGCCTGTTTTGACCACTTGGGCACTTTTTTTTAACAAAGTTTAATTTTGACTTTTGGTTTAAGATGTGATAGTTTTACGTTACTTTGCTATTTAAGTCTGTATCAATTATTTAACCCACTGGACCAGGCCAGTTATGACTCCAGAGTCTTTATTTGAGGAGTAAAGAAGAGGACCTATATATATTGTGACATACCAAATGTAACACGTCTGGATGTTTAAGTTGCCGAGATTATTATGTTACTAAAAACAGTATCTTAAATATAGTACCAGAAATTCTCAGTTGAAAAGGGGCATACCTTTTGTTATTTTAAATTCAGGACAAAACAAATACAAAAAAAGTACAAATAAAATTTCATAAGCTCCCATGCCAGCAAGTAAAAAAAATGTTGTAGGCAAAACATGAGGTAGAAAGTCTGCAGCCTGTGGGTACATTAGTAACTTTCAGGCTGTTCAGGTTTTCTGCTGTTTGTTGCTCATCAGTATCTTAAGTGTGTGAAATGAGCCTTTACATTTTGAATCTAGTTAGAAAGGTCAAGCATTTAATTTGATATTAAAATAGACTTAAAATTTGTAAAAATGTATATCTGAGCGTGGATAATTTATCCCTTTACCACTTTGATATGTATTTAACCCTTTACCACTTAGATACGTATTTAATCCTTTACCACTTAGATAAGTATTTAACATATTTAACCCTTTACCACATAGATATCTATTTAACCCTTTACCACTAACATATGTATTTAACCCTTTACCACATAGATATGTATTAAACCCTTTACCACTAAGTTACATATTTAACATATTTAACCCTTTACCACTTATATATGTTTTTAACCTTTAACCACTTAGATATGAATTTAATCTTTTACCACTTAGATACATATTTAACCCTTTTACCACTTAGATATGTATTTAACACTTTACCACTTATATAGGATTCTAACCTTTTACCACTTAGATACGTATTTTAATGCAATTGTAGTCCCTTTAAAAGTCAAATTAAATTATAGACCTTTTCTTGCAAGATTCAAGTTTTAAAGGCTAATCACTCCAACCCTTAGATACTGATATGCAGCAAACAGCATAAAACTTACCAGACTGCGAGTCACTCACTGGCTGTTCTGGTTTTATGCTGTTTGCACATTGCCATTTTTACTTTGCTTCTAAGTGGAAAGGGTAAAACAGGAACCATGTGTACCTCAGTTTGCTTCCACTTGCTCCCTGTGCCAACAACTACAGTCACGACAGGCAGACCCATGTTCAAGATGCCAAATCTCAGCTCCATCATGCAGTTATCTGACTCTGCATACTGAAATTGACATGCAAAATGATTGGATGAAATTGACATTCAAAATGATTGGATGAAATTGACATTCAAAATGATTGGATGAAATTGACATTCAAAATGATTGGATGAAATTGACATGCAAAATGACTAAAGGAAATTGACATTCAAAATGATTGGATGAAATTGACATTCAAAATGATTGGATGAAATTGACCTGCAAAATGATTGGATGAAATTGACATTCAAAATGATTGGATGAAATTGACATTCAAAATGATTGGATGAAATAAATATTCAAAATGATTGGATGAAATTGATATTCAAAAGGATTGGATGAAATAAGATCTTATATTCAAAATGATTGGATGAAATTAATTTTCAAAATGATTAGATGAAATAAACACTCAAAATGATCCGGTCAAATTAACATTCACAATTATTGGATGAAATTAATATTGAAAATGATTGGATGAACATGGGGTCCAAAGCACAGTTACTGGACTCTGCTTATCAACACACTCAAAATGAATGGAAAAAATGAACCCCAAAATGAATAAATAAATCCCAAAATGAAACAATGATCCCCAAACTTGAGCTCCATAACAAAATAAACCTTGACAATGATTGGAGGAAATTAACCCCATTCTACGAGGACACATGCTTTAAAAAATCATGGCGGGGACTGCATAAGAATTGCATGTGAATATTATATTGGCATAAGTAATCCTTTTTTTATATATCAAACCTTGATACCTTGTAAAAGTTACAGAGTGGAAACTTAAATTATACATTTTTACCTTAAATTGTAACCTTGACCTTTCACTCAGAGACATGAGATTTGTTAGCAATCAGTAAGGGGGAATAATTACCTAAAATTATGTAAACATCTTCACAGGGATGTTAAAGTTACAGAGAGGACAAAAAGTACAGAAATACTGAACCACCCACTGACAGACAATGGCCTTCCTCAGAGGATAAAACTAAACTACATACTTACCTCATCTGAAACAAATGCCACAAAAACTTTACTGTTCCTTATACCAACAGCCATATCAGCAAAAATTCCTTTCTGTAAACAAAGAAACAAAGAAAAATATAAAAAGGATTAATACATATGAGCTGTGCTCTGTGAAAAGGGGGTTTAATGCATGTACGTAAAGTGTCGTCCCAGATTAGCTTGTGCAAAGGCTAAACAGGGACGACACTTTCCACTTTTTAAGAAAGTCCCTACTTAGTAAAAATCCAGTTCAGACGTCACACCTGCTCATTGCTAATGTTTTCAAACTTGGTAGCAGACTTTTCATAATCTAACACTCTAAATATTTAATGTTTAATGATTCAGGTAAGAATTGTGAAGTGTTTTGGTTCAAAATCTATGTTCATCTCTGATAAGGTACATAAAGTTATGCAGAGGACCAAGCTGGTTTAAAAAATATGCAAGGGCCATGCAAGGCAAGCAAACTTCTTGTCTGCTAGTCTTGATGTTTCCATTACATAATGAGCTCAGTATTCTGGCAAGTTGTACAATCAGATTAGTGATTTTTTAAATAATACATTTAGCCATGTAGGTAAAAATCTCAACAATTAAGGTGCAATAGGTTGATTTTTTTTTTATAAATTTTATTTCACCTCAATTCATTACATTACTAATTGTTAATTTACATGTCAATTTGTTAGTATATAATAGAGTTCTTTTAACATTTCATCTTGCTTGATAAAAAAACAACAGGTATTGCTAAAATAGAGGTAATTAAAATCTATCCATAACATTATATAGATACAAACATGCACACACACAAACACACAAGGAAACATACAAAAATGCCATGTTATGATAGTTGAGTTTGGACAGAAAAATATATCATTTAAACAGACAGAAATGGTATTAAACATTTAAAGCAAAACAATACAAATTACACCTAGATTATTATTGATCTACAAATAGCTTTACAACTGCCCTGCAGTTTAGTAGTTCCTTTCCTTGATATTTTGTTTTAGCTTGAGTTTCCCATGCTAAGCAAAGGTTATTGTTCAGCCCTCTTATTGAAATTGTTTCTCTTACATTCAAATACATGTATATACTTTTTAATTTCTAGGATAAGGATATTAATATCAGTCATGTTATTGCTTGTACTCCCAAATAGCATTGTTTGATAGGAAATAGGTTGAAATATTGTTTACATGATGATACACGTACTGTCATAATAAATAAAATGTAACATGAAAAACAAGAGATGTGTTTTTCAGAAACACAATGCCCCCTAATGCGCCGCTTTTTTTTTTTACCTTTGACCTTGAAGGATGACCTTGACATTTCACCACTCAAAATGTGCAGCTCCATGAGATACACATGCATGCCAAATATCAAGTTGCTATGTTCAATATTTCAAAAGTTATTGCAAAACTTTACTGTAAGGTTAAAGTTTTGGGACAGAATGACGGAATGACAGACAGACAGGCCAAAAACAATATGCCCCCGATCATTCAATTCGGGGGCATAAAAAACCTAACTGCAGCTAGGATAGCTACAAAACACTCTAAAATTTATGTCATACCTTTTCCTTGCCAATGTACTCTGTATCAATCCAGCAATTAAATTTCCCCTCATGTTCAAGCCGGAAGCATAGGTCACGTGGGTCACCATACCCAAGGGCACTCTCGTTGTATTTCTCTTGGTTCTTTGTTGCCAGGTAGGAATTCCTCTGGCAGTAACTGATGAAAACTTCTGGCATTGTGACCTCTTTCTGTGAATGGAACAAGTTTTATTTTATTCTTTCCTGTGGTCTATAGGAATACATAAGTGATTTGCAAACGTTAATTCACTTTATCACATTTTCAGGCTAGTATTAAAGAAATAATACCTTATTTGATATATTTTAGTGTATTCAACAACTTTGAAATACACCTAACAGACACTGTAATAGTGAAGTCATTTCTTTATCAACATGATTTCATTTCATGTTTTTTATAAATTTCAGCCATTTCCTTGTGTGAACTTTCTTGTTCAAAACAAACAATGCTAAAATTAAGGACTAAATAAAAAAGCCAATAGGTTTTGAATACAGATAGGTTTATAATTTGCTTGCCATGTAAAGTGCAACATATTTCTAAGGTTTCAAGTTTTCTTAGCCTAAGCAATAACACTTAAAAGAAAATTCCATCATTATCACAATTTATTGTACAATGACCTGTAAAAAATTGGTTCCAGTTTTATTCAATGTTACTACGTCCTTGTAATTTATTCATGTATATTAACCTCTTTAATTCCTTGTAGAATTTCAGTCAGCCATTCTTTTAATTCATCCCTGCGACCATTTGCACATTCGTAGCGTGATCGTGTCTTTGCCATCAATTTGCGCTGGAAACAAAAACAACGCATACATTAACATAACATTTGAAGTAACAAGACTATTGTCAAGCAATATAAGTCCCCTACTGGCTCCACCATTTTCAGAAATTCCAACATTTTCAGATTAAATATAAAAAATTGTTGCCATAGCAACCATAAATTTTGACGTAGGAACAAAATGAAACTAGAGCTTTGTCACAATTGTGACGAATACCCCCACATGCTGCATTGACACATAATATTTTGCATGTTGTCTTCACAAAAACCAGCGGATACTATGCTCAATTTTTAAAACGCACTTAGTGACCCCTTGACCAAGTTTTTGACCCAGAAAGGCCCATGTTCTAACTTGGCCTTAAGATCATCTCCAAAAAACTTCTGACCAAGGTTGGTGAAGATCGGATGTAAACTACTTGAATTAAAGAGCTGACACCATGCTAATGTTAAAAAAAGCACTAAGTGACCCCGTAACCTAGTTTTAGGCCCGGAATGGCCCATTTTCAAACTTGTCCTAGAGATCATTTAGATAAAACTTGTGACCAAGTTTGGTGAGGATTGGATGAAAACTCCTTCAATTAGAGAGCAGACAACATTGTGATGTTTAAAACGCACTAAGTGACCCCGTGACCTTGTTTTCGACCCGGCATGACCCATATTCAAACTTGCCCTAGACATTATCAAAATACAACTTCTGACCAATTTTGGCGAAGATTGGATAAAAACTACTTGAATTAGAGAGCGGACAACATCATCGGGTGAGGTTTGAAACACACTAAGTGACCCCGTGACCTAGTTTTCGACCTGGCTTGGCCCATGTTCGAACTTGACCTACGCATTATCTAGTTACAACTTCTGACCAAGAGTGGTGAAGATCGGATTTAAACTACTAGAAATAGAGAGCGGACACCATGCTCAATGTTTAAAACGTACTAAGTGACTCTGTGACCTAGTTTTTGATCTGGCATGGCCCATGTTCGAACTTGGCCTTCAGATCATCTAGATAAAACTTCTGACCAAGTTTGGTGAAGATCAGATGAAAACTACTTGAATAAGAGAGGACACCATGCTGAATGTTAAAAAACGCACTAAGTGACCCCTTGACCTAGTTTTTGACCCGGCAAAGCCCATGTTCGAACTTGGCCTTAAGATCATCTAGATACAACTTCTGACCAAGTTCGGTGAAGATCGGATGAAAACTACTTGAATAATAGAGGGGACAACATGCTGAATGTTTAAAACGCACTAAGTGACCCCGTGACCTAGTTTTTGACCCGGTAAGGCCCATGTTCAAACTTGGCCTAGACATCATGTAGATACAACTTCTGACTAAGTTTCGTGAAGATCGGATGAAAACTACTTGAATTAGAGAGCGGACAACATGCTGAATGTTTAAAATGCACTAAGTGAGCCCGTGACTAGGGCTGCAACGGGTATCCGAAATATCCGATGATATCGGATCCAACTTTAGATTCGCGGGTACGGATCCACCCCTGGAAATTTCGGTTCCGAATATTTATTTTCATAGCTGTTTGTAACCTAGCGCTGTTTTCTCGAGTATTGTTTTTAATACAGACTGGTTCTGTTTGAAAAATAAAAGATACGTATAATAGTCGATATTTATTGACGTGTTACAGTCAAATAGCAGATCATTCGAGATCCTTCGGCTTTTATTGTATAAGAGTGTCATTGGACATTACGTAATGAGCGCATAAAAAAACCAATTCGAAATCATGGAGGATTTACACATTACAAATGCAATTCCTAATGGCAATAAGTAAGTTTTCAATCCTTATTGTCTTTCTGAGTTGTATTAAAAACAACGGTAGTGGATCCAGTGTGGCTGGAATGTAATTCAGGTAAATTTTGCTTAATTTCGCGACCTGTCAAATTGTGTTCCTGCATAATGTATTGTCTTGAAAGCATATTTCGTCATATACTAAATTTAAATGCAATCTTGTAATGCAAGGATGCCCAGTGAGAGAATCTTCTCCACAGCAGGAGACCTGTCAGTGCTCATAGGGCTTGCCTGGACCCGGAAAATGTTGATTTGTTAATTTTTGTGAAAACAAACATCAAACTGTATGAACAGTGATAAGTGTATGTTAACGAGCAAACTATAAAATGAATAAGTGTTGAGGTTTCGTTTTATTTTGACATTGCTACAATGTTAAACGAGACATGTGTTATGTTGTTTGGTAATAAATGTTTAATGTTTTTTTAGTCAAATTATACTTCTAAAACATTGATTTCTTTACTTTAGACAGAAAATTCTAATTTTCTCTTATCTGAGGGATCCGGATCCGAAAAACTGTAAGATACCATATTTGGATTCGGATTTGGATCCGAACAATTTTTTTGGATTCGTTGCAGCCCTACCCTAGTTTTTGACCCGGCAAGGCCCATGTTTGAACTTGGCCTAGACATCATCTAGATACAACTTCTGCAGGGCTCAACATTAACCTAAAAACCAACTTGCCCTGCCATGCAAGTACTTAGACAATCTACTTGCCCTGAACGTAAAGTCACTTGCCCAAACATGAAATATCACATTAACTGTTAACCTCATATTTTTTAATAAAGATCAAATTGATACACCACAAAACCTTTTTTATGTTTGCACATTTTACAAAATGATTACAGCAATTATAGTCTAATTAAAGTCTAAATGTATGCTCTTTGTTCTTTTTTGCACTTGCCTAAGCGGACAACTAGATTATAAAATAACTTGCCCGACCCAACTTTTACTTGCCAGGGGCAATAGGACAACTGTTAATGTTGAGCCCTGTTCTGACCAAGTTTGTTGAAGATCGGATGAAAACTACTTGAATAAGAGAGCGGACAACATGCTGAATGTTTAAAACGCACTAAGTGACCCCGTGACCTAGTTTTTGACCTGGCAAGGCCCATGTTCGAACTTGGCCTAGACATCATGTAGATACAACTTCTGACCAAGTTTGGTGAAGATCGGATGAAAACTACTTGAATTAGAGAGCGGACACTTAATACAGACCGACCGACCGACAGACAGACAAGTTCACTCCTATATACCCCACTAAACTTCGTTTGTGGGGGTAAAATGACGTGCATAATGTCCATATTGCCATCTATCCATGTTCCAAGTGAAAAATATTAAAAACTTTTATAGTTATCGCAGGATCCAGAAAACCACCATTTTCAGCAGTATTTCTAGTCTATTTGTTGCCATAGCAACCAGAATTTTAGACGTAGGAACAAAATGAAATGACATGCATTATGTCCATATTGCCATCTATCCATGTACCAAGTTTCATGAAAAAATATTAAGAACTTTGAATGTAATCGCAGGATCCAGAAAAGTGTGACGGACGGACAGACTGACGGACGGACTGACAGACGGAGCGCAAACCATAAGTCCCCTCCGGAGGAACTAATAAATTATTGTTGTTCTGTATAAAAATATTAATGTGAACGAATTAAAATGAAGGATGTCGGTATTCTGATAATACATTGTAACGTAATACATGGATTAAAATGGGTAAACACCTGCAACGAATATTTCAAATGTGAAACATTGTTGTATAACACACTTCAAATGTAAGACAGTTTTTAATAATAAAATTGAACCCCATTGTCGGAATCAAAAGATCATACATAACAGCGGTCAGAGTACTAGAGCTAATAAAGAAAATCAAATAAAGTAAAAAACCAACAAACAAAGTTGACCCATTTGATGATATTGTAGGCCATTTCCATGATCAACATGTTTGTTGTAGCAACCAGATCTATAGGCAACCATTTAGCACAAAAAGTGAATCAAATTGTGTATGGGGCAGATTCAGATTCATTTTAATTGTGAATCGTGGGGCAGGCCCGTAAGAGTCTGGCCGCCCACCGTTATTTTTATTATTGGACTTAGATAATTTACTATCTCTAAAGTTATTGCATGCATTTTGTTAATTAGAATATTTTGTGGACTTGTAAATAAGCAGAATACAATCTCAATTAACACTTCATCGGACTTGTGCATGCATTGTCATCCCTTTGAACTATGTTAAAACACATTTAAGATGCCTGTTAGTAATATGCCAAGTTTCTTGTTATGACTGCCATTCATTTGTGTAAATATTTAACAAAAGAGTAAGACCTTAGCCTATGAGCTCAGGACACAAAAATAAGGAACACGTTGTTACTATTTAAGGCAAAGTATTTTAAAATGTTCCAATTAATAATGAAGTAACAGTCTGCATAATGAAGTAACAGTCTGCATAATGAAGGAACAATCTGCATAATGAAGTAACAGTATGCATACTTAAGTAACAGTCTTCATAATGAAGGAACAGTCTGCATAAGTAGTAACAGTCTGTATAATGAAGTAACAGTCTGCATAATGAAGTAACAGTCTGCATAATGAAGTAACAGTCTGCATAATAAAGTAACATTCTGCATAATAAAGTTACAGTCTGCATAATGAAGTAACAGTCTGCATACTTAAGTAACAGTCTACATACTTAAGTAACAAAGTAACAGTCTGCTTAATGAAGTAACAGTCTGCATAATATAGTAACAGTCTGCATAATGAAGTTAGATTCTTCATAATGAAGTAACAGTCTGCATAATGAAATAACAGTCAGCATAATAAAGTAACAGTCTGCATAATGAAGTAACAGTCTGCATAATAAAGTAACACTCTGCATACTTAAGTAACAGTCTGCATAATGAAGTAACAGTCTGCATAATGAAGTTACAGTCTGCATTATGAAGTAACAGTCTGCATAATGAAGTAACAGTTGGCATAATTAGTTAGAGTCTGAATAATGAAGTAACAGTCTGCATAATGAAGTAAGAGTTTGAATAACGAAGTTACAGTCTGCATAATGAAGTAAGTGTTTGCATAATGAAGTAACAGTCTGCATAATGAAGTAACAGTCTTCATAATGAAGTAAAAGTCTGCATAATGTTTGAGTCTACATAATGAAGTAACAGTCTGCATAATGAAATTACAGTCTGCATAATGAAGTAACATTATGCATAATAAATTAACAGTCTGCATAATGAAGTAAAAGTCCGCATAATGAAGTAACAGTCTGCATAATGAAGTAACAGTCCTCATAATGAAGTTACAGTCTGCATAATGAAGTAACAGTCCGCATAATGAAGTTACAGTCTGCATAATGAAGTAACAGTCTGCATAATGAAGTAACAGTCCGCATAATAAAGTAACAGTCTGCATAATGAAGTAACAGTCCACATAATGAAGTAACAGTCAACATAATGAAGTAACAGTCCGCATAATGAAGTTACAGTCTGCATAATGAAGTAACAGTCTGCATAACAAAGTAACAGTCTGCATAATGAAGTAACAGTCTGCACATGCTGTATGAGACCCGTTATATTTGAGTATTTACCTCCTGTTGCCCAATCTTCATGCCCAAGTCTTTCTTTTCCCATTCCATGCTCTTTCCAAGCACTACAACGATGGTCGCCTTTTTCATTGTCTCACGAGCATGAAGGAAAATGTCCGCACATTGTCTGTCGCGTTCAAAGTGATCTGAGACCAGTGCTATCAGGATCTTGCAGTTCTTGATTGCGGTCGACAGGTCAATGAAGGATACAGTGTCGATGTTCTCTGGGAACCAACTGAAATTGAATTGAACTGCACCCTGGAAAAACTTGGATTTATGCATGTGTGAAATGTGTTGTCCGGAATTAGACTGTGCTTACTTGTCCTAGATTAGCCAGTGCAGTCAGCACAGGCTAATGACATAAGTCTTTTAAAAGTGGTAGCAGGAAACAATTCTTTTATATAAGGTAACCTACGGGAACCTAAGGGAAGAAACTAATTCATGCATCTCTTTTGATTATTTATGCATGTATTACCCCAGATAAAATGGATAATCTCCAAGCGCTAGGGACAAGGGTACACAAAAACACATGAATTTAACCTGCTATTGATGAAAATACATTGATTGGATTGTTCCCAAAATACCAAGGAAAAAGGTGAATGAGGTGTATAAGCCTCAAAATTTAGAAACAAGAGGGCCATGATGGCCCTGAATCGCTCACCTGACGAACCAAATACAATCCCAACCCAGATTTCATCAAGATAAACATTCTGATCAAATTTTATAAAGATTGGATGAAAACTGTGACCTCTATTTTCTGACTGACTAATGGGGTTGTTTACCCTTGGGACTTAAGTTAATAAATCATTGCCCGAACACACTGCTTAACATAAAACTCTGCATAAAAAGGTCGAAAACGGCCATAAAATGGACAGCCCGATTTTACTGGGCTGTACCATTGATATAAATAGAAAACTTTGCAGTGTTGGTGCGGTGCCTTAATAAAAATCTATTGGCTTAAAAATATCTATACTTATTCAAGAAGCGTTAAAAACGCAGTACTCAATAAAATTAATAAGCAATGTCTTGCCTAAAGCTGTAAGAAAGCGGTGTTTTTATTGGTTGACAGTATTTAAAAGCATGGCTCTGATTGGTTATCTCTGTCATGTCCGCGCAAAAGCAAGCAGGTCAATCCGTTTTGGGTTGAAAACTTCGCACAAAGAACGACCTTGAAATGGCGTCTGCTCTTGCACGGACGTGACAGAGATAACCAATCATAATGATTGTGTCTGCTCTTTTGCACTTTTGAAATGTAAACAAAGCATATGAAACAAGAAGGAATATTACTACTTGAATCAGTTTGAATTTAATATGATTGGTATATGTTATTTAAACTATTATGCTGAAGTTATATTAATATTATTGTTACTATTGTTATTATTATTATTTTTATATGTGTGTTGTTTGTGTTGAAAAGAGAGAGAAGGAGGAGAATAGCCCAATTTTTATAAGTATTGATGGTAAAAACACATACTTTTATATGCGGTATCATCATTACTAGACCCATTGTTCAGTATTTACTGCAATGGGTTGTTTTCAACAAGGTTTTTCTATTATTTGACCTAGTGACCTAGTTTTTGACCCCAGATGACCCAAATACAATCCCAACCCAGATTTCACTAAGATAAACATCCTGACCAAAGTTCATAAAGGTTGGATGAAAACTGTGACCTCTATTGACTATACAAGGTTTTTCTAATATTTGACCTAGTCAAGTGACCTAGCTTTTGACCTAGTGACCTAGTTTTTTACCTAGTGACCTAGTTTTTGACCCCAGATGACCCAAATACAATCCCAACCCAGATTTTGTCAAGATAAACATTCTGACTAAATTTCATAAAGATTGAAAGAAAACTGTGACCTCTATTGTCTACACAAGGATTTTCTATTATTTGACCTATTTTTTGACCTAGTGACCTAGTTTTTGACCCCAGATGACCCAAATAAATCCCAACCCAGATTTTATCAAGATAAACATTCTGACCAAATTTCATAGAGATCGGATGAAAACTGTGACCTCTACTGTCTACACGAGGTTTTTCTATTATTTGACATAGTTTTTGACCTAGTGACCTAGGTTTCGACCCCAGATGACCCAAATACAATCCCAACCCAGATTTCATCAAGATAAACATTCTGACCAACTTTCATAAAGATTGGATGAAAACTGTAACCTCTACTGTCTACACAAGATTTTTCTATTATTTGGCCTAGTTTTTGACCTAGTGACCTAGTTTTTGACCCCAGATGACCCAAATACAATCCCAACCCAGATTTCATCAAGATAAACATTCTGACCAAATTTCATAGAGATCGGATGAAAACTGTGACCTCTACTTTCTACACAAGGTTTTTCTATAATTGACATAGTTTTTGACCTAGTGACCTAGGTTTCGACCCCAGATGACCCAAATACAATCCCAACCCAGATTTCATCAAGATAAACATTCTGACCAACTTTCATAAAGATTGGATGAAAACTGTGACCTCTACTGTCTACACATGTTTTTTCTATTATTTGACCTAGTTTTTGACCTAGTGACCTAGTTTTTGACCCCAGATGACCCAAATACAACCCCAACCCAGATTTCATCAAGATAAACATTCTGACCAAATTTCATAAAGATTGGATAAAAACTTCGACCTCTATTGTCAACACAAGGTTTTTCTATTATTTGACCTATTATGTGACCTAGTTTTTGACCTAGTGACCTAGTTTTTGACCCCAGATGACCCAAATACAATCCCAACCCAGATTTTATCAAGATAAACATTTTGACAGAATTTCATTAAGATTGGATGAAAACTGTGACCTCTACTGTCTACACAAACAAATTGTTGACGGACGCCCGCACACACGCACGCACATACGGACGCCGGACATCACACGGTCACATAAGCTCACCATGTCACTTCGTGACAGGTGAGCTAAAAAAACACCTTTTACCTCATTCTAGAGTCATTGCTTATTAAAGTTTACACAACCCTAACCAGTTACACTAAAGACGAAACACTTCTTCCCCAAATTAACAGGGACATGGGGAAAAAACCTTTATTTATATCCGATTTTGTAAGTTTTCCTCCTTCCATTTTTATTTTTAATTTAAATATAGGCCACCAGAAAAAGCATTTCTATATCGACACAATTAGGTACATGAAAAAAGTTTTCACAACTCATATCAATATTTTCAATTAAATGTATACAACACTCATACACAGTATGCCCAAACATTCAATAAATCTCATACACCACTCATACCAAGTATGACCCCACTCTACAATATCGTCTCGTATCTGCAGTGGCGACAGAGCATCATCGTCCCCAGCCTGAGGCAGGTCCAGACGACTGTACAGGATGGCTACATCCACACCAAGGTCACTGTTCAGCTCCTCAAGGGCCACGATACTTTGCTGCAGATGAAAATCAAATTCTGCCATCTCCCGACTGTCCGCAGGCATTTTCTCTGTAAAAGCGGGAAAGCGGGATAAAAGGTATGAGTGTTTTCATCTTGCAACTGTCTGTGAGCAGGTTCCTTGTATAATGTTTATTTAACATGGAGTATCAGGTTTTAACATATGTGTCCCCAAGTATATGCTTGTTAGGGATGGGAGGTGGGGTAGGTTATAACAGTACATTAATAAATGAACAGAAAGCATAAAAGAAGTTAATCTTTAAAAGCAAACATGATGACTCTGACCTTGAACCAATGAGTTTGATATTGTTTGCAACACACAATGGGTTCATAGGAAATTATAATCCCAAGAAATATTGAAATTCACCAAAAATTCACAACCTTTGACCTTGAATTGTGAAGTTGATTACTTAAAGAGGCGCATTGGGAAACAGTATCCGGTATCAAGTCCAATAAATGTATTTTTTGTCCCTTGAAAATCAAATCCCAAACAAAACAACAAGACGGCCTGAAAGGCCCAAAGTCGCTCACCTGAGATAACAAGATATTATTGGGAAAAATCTTCTGACCAAGTTTCACGAAGATCGGAAAATAAAAGTGGCCTCTAGAGTTTTAACAAGATTTTACTATAGCCTTAAACAAGGTTTTACTATAGCCATATAAGGAAAAATGCCCCGCCACCTGGCAGCCATGTTTTTCAACCAACCGGCATCATTTTTGAACTTGTCCAAGATATAATCGGAATAAATCTTCTGACCAAGTTTCATGAAGATCGGACAGTAAATGTGGCCTCTAGAGTTTTAACAAGATTTTACTATCTAAGACACATTAGGAAAAATACCCCAACCCTTGGAAGCCATTTTTTTCAAGCAAACATAATTTTTTTTCGAACTCATCCAAGATATCATTGAGACCAATCTTCTGTTTTTCAACCAACTGGCATCATTTTTTTTAACTAGTCCAAGATATTATTGGGATGAATCTTCTGACCGAGTGTCATGAAGATCGGACTATAAATGTGGCCTCTAGAGTGTTAACACAAGATTTTACAATAGCCTTATATAGCCATATAAGGAAAAATGCCCTGCCCCTTGGCGGCCATGTTTTTCAAGCAAACGTAACCATTTTCGAACTCATCCAAGATATCATTAAGACAAATCTTCTGACCATATTTCATCAAGATTGGACAATAAATGTGGCCTCTAGTGTTAACAAGGTTTTATGTAAGCCATTAAAGGAAAAATGTCACGCCTCCCGGCGGCCATGTTTTTCAACCAACCGGCATCATTTTCAAACTCGTTTGACTATAAATGTGGCCTCTAGAGTGTTAACAAGATTTTACTATAGCCATATATAGCCATATAAGGAAAAATGCCCCGCCCCTTGGCAGCCATGTTTTTCAAGCAAACATAACCATTTTCAAACTCATCCAAGAAATTATCATTGAAACCAATCTTCTGACCAAATTTCATGAAGATTGGACAATAAATGTGGCCTCTAGAGAGTTTACAAGGCAAATGTTGATGCCGCACAACGGACGACGGACAAAAAGCGATCACAAAAGCTCACCATGAGCACGTTGTGCTCAGGTGAGCTAAAAACAATCCATTTACCCTGTAACTGTGCCATGGAGATCCAGTGGAAGTATTTGTAGCATTGAATGAATGGAGCCTTCAAGTCCTTTGCCCGCTGAATCAGTTTGGCACAAAGCATGTCTGGATCTGTAGTCCCCTGAAGAAGAAATGGCGGTTGCTTAAGAGCAAAAAGCTTGATTTAATAATGTTTAATTACCAAAAGGCTATCATAAGTGTTAAAAATTATAGGAATATATCAACAAGTGCATGCAAATGAAAACAAATTGGTTGCAGGTTGCTTAGTTGTGGTAGCAACGGATTATTAATCATTGTCCAAAGACAATGCGTTGAGGTTTGATACATTGAATTATAACCGTGACAATGTTATAATGACAAAATATAGTTTATTAGCAGGAAATATCATGAGCATGCAAAGATAATTTTGAATTCTATGCGTAAAATAATTGGACAAATAATTTTTAGCATTATTGAAATGAAAACAAACTGTTTGCTTCACTGCGCAGTCAGAATGTGCATAGTTCATTTGGACCTCATAAATGGTTCTTTTGGACTTATGCATGGTGCATTTGGACTATTTTAATATGAATAATTCATTTGGACTTATGATGCATGACTCATTTAAACAAATGCATAGTGCATTTGGACTTAATGCATGGTTCAATAATTGGATTTTGTGCATTAATCATTTGAATGTTGTGCATGGTTCATAATGAACTTAAATTGTGCACAGTTTATGAAATAGTTAAACAATTATAATTTGGGTATTTATAAAATTCCTACACACACCTACATACATCCATTCAGGTATTCCTTCAACAAATAAAGTCTAAAACATACAAAGGTTCTTACAAGGCATCTTTAATGACTTAATGTTAAAATGTTGCCTCTGCTTAACATTTAAATATTGCTTATTAAAACATTTAAATATTTGATGTGCTTTTAAGTCCAACCATATACTTAAACTCATCACTTTTTGAAAGTCCATGAATTGCCAAATTAATTCAAATAAAATATAAAATACTTAATGTCCTTGTGTTTTTTTCCCTATAACTGATATTTTACTACAATAATTATTATTGCTCAAGTAGAATAACATTGATACAAAATACATGCCATTAGGAAAAAAAACAACAACAGAAAATAGTGATGTCAATTCACTATGCTGATCTTTTTCTATAAATCTTTCAAAACATTTTGAATGCACACAAGATACGAAAAGTAATGTTTTTTAAAACTAGAAATACTACCCCCACTGTGAGAGCGTTCTTAAGATTGTCCCCAGGGATAGTGTTTCAATAAGCCTACATGGACACCAAGTACTAGTTCAGGCCAGGAAACAAATAGAAAGTGTTTCAATAAGCCTAAAGGGACACCAAGTACTAGTTCAGGCCAGGAAACAAATAGAAAGTGTTTCAATAAGCCTACAGGGACACATAGTACTAGTTCAGGCCAGGAAACAAATAGAAAGTGTTTCAATAAGCCTACATGGACACCAAGTACTAGTTCAGGCCAGGAAACAAATAGAAAGTGTTTCAATAAGCCTACAGGGACACATAGTACTAGTTCGGGCCAGGAAACAAATAGAAAGTGTTTCAATAAGCCTACAGGGACACCAAGTACTAGTTCAGGCCAGGAAACAAATAGATAGTGTTTTAATAAGCCTACAGGGACACCAAGTACTAGTTCAGGCCAGGAAACAAATAGATAGTGTTTCAATAAGCCTTAGGCTTCTGATGCCAATTCAGGCAAAAATAAATAGGTTTTACTTTAATTACCTCTTTTTCCACACAGTCAGGACAGGGTAGGTAAAGGTCGTATGAAACTCCATTAAACGACTCCTCTATAATGCTCTCAAAGACCTCGTGGATCAGGAACAGGATGTTCTCTGGACGTGGCCCGCGTACGAACACGACCAGCTCTCGATTGTCACTGGAATTGAAAGTGAGCCTTGCACTGTGAAAACAGGGTTGAATTCATGTACATAAAGTGTTGTCCCAGATTAGCCTGCGTAGCCTGAATTTTTAGTATAAAAATCTGGGGTGACACTTTATGCACATGCACTTAACCGTGTTTTTTAAGAACAAGGTTCAATTGGAAAACCGTTTAAATCCTATGGTTATTGCTTTCAAACAGCAAATATTGTTTTAACTAGAGTTTTGTCAAAAACTTCACTACAGTTCCTGCACTTCTTTGTAAGCTTTGTTCAATCGAAAATAGCTCAAGAATGTTTGCACCAATAGGAATGAAAAGTGTCCCCAATTTCATTGTGAAATAATATTTTAAGTATATATGAAATTGCTGAGAAAAACTTTATGCAAACTGACCAAATGACAAAGTGGTTCCAATAAGCAATTACAGAATTTCATTTCCAAGATCACCAATAAGTTTTACATACAAAGGTGAGAACACAAAAATCTTGAGAAAAACTGAGCAAAAGGAGAATAAAACCAATGATGATTGTTCCATTGCAAACTTCTGTAGCAATTATCCAATATAGCAAACACTGAAACTCCAGCAACTCTACAAGAAGAGTAATTCTTGTTCTTATGCACTACTTTTATAACACAACACCGACTATTCGCATCAAATGATTAAAAATGGGATCATCGCCCAGGAATGGCCTATAACTTACGTCTGTTTGATCAAGGCTGAGTGCTTGTTCTTTGTTAACAGTGAGCCTTTCTTCCAGACTTTCTCACCATCTGAGAGTTGGAATAAACGCACCTGATATGAATGGAAAATCATATGTATGCATACAAAGAAAACTCTTTGAGAACATAGACAGTTCTTACACAAAATTATAGTTTGTATACAGGTAAGAACAAGACATGTGTCCATTGGACACAAATGCCACTACATTGCACCTTTGTTCTCAACTTTGACCTTTCACCTTTAAGTGTGACCTTGACCTTTGAGATAGGAAGACGGTTCTTAGATGTGATTCCTTTTATTATGATGGCATCATTTGGCTGTAGTTTTTTTAGAACAAATCAATATATCGCGTAAGGGAGAGAGATTTGGGGACAGAAATCTGGAAAGCTGACCAGACAAAATATCTCACCTTCCTTGAAGGGGCCATAAAATATACAGGGCTCTTTCTGTATGAGAACATAAACAACCTTAAATGAAGCATGAGAACATTTTGTCACTGAAATTTAGACACTGTTTAAGTATTACAAACATACATTTTGATAGAGCATTAATGAAAGTAAATTTTTCAGCAATCAACAAATATATATGTTTTTTGAAAATATTATCAAATAAAATCTGTTGATACAGCCCTGTTATATAGAAAGTTTAATAAGCAGTATAATAGGTATAAAGTATAATAAGTTTTTATGACAGCAGCAACATTAAACAGTACATGGTAATGATTCTTTTTCATAAAATTAAACAGATATAAAATGAAAATAATGAGCAACAACTATTTTAATCTACCTGAGCACGATTAAAAAGACCAGAAGGGAGGTAGGTGAATCGGTAGACCATCTTTGTTTCACGCACACCTTCTTTCTTGCCAAAGTTTTCCCAAGAAACCTGAAAGATATGAAATTTAGTGACTACATAACAAGATGAAACATAACCCTGACATAAAATAATCAGTTTTCCACATGTTCCAATTACTTTACATGTATTAACTGTGAAATCCCAAACTAGGCCTGCATGCGAAAACCTTTGAACACATTTTCAGCAAAACATTTGATTTCATGCTGAACACTCATTTTACATTGTCAAATTGTTATAGAATGACCCTGTCTGCTTAAAGCCACCAAAGGTTTTGTGGTCTCATTAACAGACAGTGTTTCTCCAGACCAGACTGTGGGGATGCGCAGGGTGGTGACAGTGTTGCTCCAGACCAGACTGGGGGGATGTGCAGGGTGGTGACAGTGTTGCTTCAGACCAGACTGTGGGGATGTGCAAGGTGGTGACAGTGTTGCTTCAGACCAGACTGTGGGGATGCGCAGGGTGATGACAGTGTTGCTCCAGACCAGACTGTGGGGATGCACAGGGTGGTGACAGTGTTGCTTCAGACCAGACTGTGGGGATGCGCAGGGTGGTGACAGTGTTGCTTCAGACCAGACTGTGGGGATGCACAGGGTGGTGACAGTGTTGCTCCAGACCAGACTGTGGGGATGCACAGGGTGGTGACAGTGTTGCTTCTGACCAGACTGTGGGGATGCGCAGGCTGGTGACAGTGTTGCTTCAGACAAGACTGTGGGGATGCACAGGGTGGTGACAGTGTTGCTTCAGACCAGACTGTGGGGATGCACAGGGTGGTGAAAGTGTTGCTTCAGACCAGACTGTGGGGATGCGCAGGGTGGTGACAGTGTTGCTTCAGACCAGACTGTGGGGATGCACAGGGTGGTGACAGTGTTGCTCCAGACCAGACTGTGGGGATGCGCAGGGTGGTGACAGTGTTGCTCCAGACCAGACTGTGGGGATGCACAGGGTGGTGACAGTGTTGCTCCAGACCAGACTGTGGGGATGTGCAGGGTGGTGACAGTGTTGCTCCAGACCAGACTGTGGGGATGCGCAGGGTGGTGACAGTGTTGCTCCAGACCAGACTGTGGGGATGCACAGGATGGTGACAGTGTTGCTTCAGACAAGACTGTGGGGATGCGCAGGGTGGTGACAGTGTTGCTCCAGACCAGACTGTGGGGATGCGCAGGGTGGTGACAGTGTTGCTCCAGACCAGACTGTAGGGATGCGCAGGGTGGTGACAGTGTTGCTCCAGACCAGACTGTGGGGATGTGCAGGGTGGTGACAGTGTTGCTTCAGACCAGACAGTGGGGATGCACAGGGTGGTGACAGTGTTGCTCCAGACCAGACTGTGGGGATGCACAGGGTGGTGACAGTGTTGCTTCAGACCATACTGTGGGGATGCGCAGGGTGGTGACAGTGTTGCTCCAGACCAGACTTTGGGGATGCCCAGGGTGGTGACAGTGTTGCTCCAGACCAGACTGTGGGGATGCGCAGGGTGGTGACCGTGTTGCTCCAGACCAGACTGTGGGGATGCGCAGGGTGGTGATAGTGTTGCTCCAGACCAAACTGTGGGGATGCGCAGGGTGGTGACAGTGTTGCTCCAGACTAGACTGTGGGGATGCGCAGGCTGGTGACAGTGTTGCTCCAGACCAGACTGTGGGGATGCGCAGGCTGGTGACAGTGTTGCTTCAGACCAGACTGTGGGGATGCACAGGGTGGTGACAGTGTTGCTCCAGACCAGACTGTGGGGATGCGCAGGGTGGTGACAGTGTTGCTCCAGACCAGACTTTGGGGATGCGCAGGGTGGTGACAGTGTTGCTCCAGACCAAACTGTGGGGATGCGCAGGGTGGTGACAGTGTTGCTCCAGACTAGACTGTGGGGATGCGCAGGCTGGTGACAGTGTTGCTCCAGACCAGACTGTGGGGATGCGCAGGCTGGTGACAGTGTTGCTTCAGACCAGACTGTGGGGATGGGCAGGGTGGTGACAGTGTTGCTCCAGACCAAACTGTGGGGATGCGCAGGGTGGTGACAGTGTTGCTCCAGACCAGACTGTGGGGATGCGCAGGCTGATCTGGAGCTATGCTAGATGCATCTCGTAAAAGTAGCATGTTCTTTTGACATGGCTCATTAATAAGCAGCAGTATTTGGTTGTTAGTAAGTATTGTGTTTCAATGACAAAGTACTTTTTAATAGTTTAAAGATTGTTCATTAGTAGATCTCTGAAATTTATGCCCAAATAAATCTAATAAATGCACTTGTTGCCTTGTTGTGCATCAAAACTTAACCCGATGTGTTCATTGTGTCTCATTACTCTTTGTTGTTGTTGTTGTTTATAAGTAAGTAAGTAAGGTGTCTCATTACTCTTTGTTGTTGTTGTTGTTTATAAGTAAGCAGGTAAGGTGTCTCATTACTTTTTGTTGTTGTTGTTAAGTAAGTAAGTAAGGTGTCTCATTACTCTTCTAAACACTTTTGGTGTTCAATTCTATACTCTCTAAAAAAATGGAGCGTCATTTATTTGAAGACAAAATTCTCTGTATGGGCACTTTCCATGACTTTGTTTTTAAATATTTCTGTTTGCATGTGGTAGGGAAACATTGTTGTATACTACAAATTCAGTGGTTTGCTTTTAGGTTGGAGACTAAATGAGACTATGACAGATGGCGGGAAACCATCATCAACAGGAGATAAGATGGCCTTAAAACAGTGACCGTTGATTCGCGTCGAGTTCTTTCTTACATTCTGGATGACCTATCTTTTTCATTGTTTAAATCAATTCGGCTTGGAATGCTCTTTAAGAAAAGGTATGGTTATGAGGGTGTCTACGCGCAAAAGTTTGACTTTATTTTTCGTTGAAGTTGTTGGTTTTACATTGAATTTGTTAAAGGAAATCTTTTAGTATATTGTGACCTCATTACTCTTTGTTGTTGTTGCTGTTGTTGTTTATAAGTAAGTTAGTAAGGTGTCTCATTACTCTTTGTTGTTGTTGTTGTTTATAAGTAAGTAAGTAAGTAAGGTGTCTCATTACTCTTTGTTGTTGTTGTTGTTTATAAGTAAGAAAGTAAGGTGTCTCATTACTTTTTGTTGTTGTTGTTAAGTAAGTAAGTAAGGTGTCTCATTACTCTTTGTTGTTGATGATGTTTATAAGTAAGTAAGTAAGGTGTGTTTATAAGTAAGTAAGTAAGGATTCACATTACTATTTGTTGTTGTTGCTGTTGTTAAGGTGTCTCATTACTCTTTGTTGTTGTTGTTGTTTATAAGAAACTAAGTAAGCATGTATACAACTACATCTTTGGAGGTTTGTACTATTATTTGGAAGTTTTACTATAGTTTTATACAGGCTTGGCAAGAATTGCAAGATATTTGGCTCCACACAGATTATAACTACTTAGGCAAGTCTCACCATTTTTATGCTAAGCCTCACCTGATTAATTATATAATAGGGCAGTTAAATGTTATTCCCTTTATATAAACAAGACTATTGCCAAGCAATATAAGTCCCCTTCCAGTGAAACTCCACCATTTTCAGCAATATTTCTAGTCTATTTGTTGCCCTAGCAACCAGAATTCTTGACGTAGCTACAAAATAAAATGATGTGCATAATCTCCATATTGCCATATATCCATGTTTCAAGTTTCATGAAAAATTAGGAAGAAGTTTTAAAGTAATCGCAGGGTCCACTATTTTTATCGATATTTCTAGTCTATTTATTAATATTTCTAGTCTATTTGTTGCCATAGCAACCAGAATTCTTGACGGAGAAACACAATGAAATGACGTGCATAATCTCCATATTGCCATCCATCCATGTTTCAAGTTTCATGAACAAATATGAAGATCTTTCAAAGTTAGCGCAGGATCCAGAAAAGTGTGACAGACAGACAGAGCGCAAACCATAAGTCCCCTCCGGTTTCACCAGTAGGGGACAATTATATGTAATGGGATATTTTCCGTAATGTCTTATATTCTGTCAATACCAGAATATGTAAGTTCACAAACTTGCATAGGAAAAGTGATATGAACTATGCAAAGATATATAAACTGTATAGACAAGAATACAAATGTGCATGCATTTAAATGAAGTACACTGCATAACACAATTTCAAGTGGTGGATAATCAACAAACAACAGAAAAAAAGACAACTTTTAATTTAATTATCTCAAAATGTAAAAATTCAATCTTTATTTTCAAAATCAGAATATATACGCCAAATATCTTTTAAAATATATTTCTTGTTGTAAAATACATCAACTTGTTTCACAGACATCCACCTTTATAATTTGGTTCGTTAATAAAAAAATGGGCAAGTAGTCTCATACATGCCAGAATATTTTAGGTCCAAAGCGGGACATTCCATAAAAAAATGTCGGGACATTTGACCAAAAAGCAGGACACCTAAAACGATCTATCATTCCACCTTTACTGTAGTCAGTATAGTACTAACAAAAACTCTTGATACTTTTATTCAAGACATAAAACATCATATGAAGCATGAACTCTAAAACATAACAATAACAGTTTTATTAAATAAGACAATAGCAAACAACGAAGATAATATTCATCTTTTTAGAGTACAAAATCTGGAACATTACGACAACAATACTCATTATATTAATTTCAATGGCAAACATTAACGCAGGGGAGGTTATCCAGTACACTGAAAGTACAAGTTACAGTAAACTATCTACCGAACAGTTACATCAGCTTGACACGGAATTATTCCGCTATTTTGGAACTAAACATTGAATGTAAATGACTCATTAATGACGTAGAGTTAATTTTATAAAACAATTGTTTTGTAAACCTTTTCAAACAAAGACAAAAACAAACACATTTTCAACATTTATTTCATTATAATACAACTATCGATAGCAAAAAGCGACCACTATCTTGAAGACCACCATGGTGTGAATGCCTGATAAAATCAATAAATAGCTGATAAATCGCTGATAAGGTGTCATAAACAACACTGGTACACACGAGAAGTAGAATCGGATTGTTAATTGGGAGCAATACAGGGATTAGCGGTGGTAAGTGTTAGCGAAACAGAGCTTGAATAGCAAATTTTATTGGGAACCTATAGACCTTACATCGTTTTTTATGAATGTTGGGACAAATCGTCTCATATCGGGACGCCGGGACAAAGGGCCCAAAAGCGGGACTGTCCCGCCGAGATTGGGACGTCTGGCATGTATGTGTAGTCTACATACATTTAGTATCAATATGTATATATATTATATATATATATATATATATATATATATATATACATGGATTTAGGACAAGGTTTGGTTAGTTAAATACCTAAACAGGAAATCAGTCATTAATAAGAAAAAGACAGTATGAAAGTAGATAAGCAAAGTATTTGGCTAAATAACATGTACATAATTCTTTGTAATTTATCAAAAATATGAATAAAAAAATATTTTTAAAAAGTGAAAAATACATGATAATGAAAACAGGACTTATATAATTGTATAAATCCAACTTTATGGTTGAATGGTATTTCAGTAGTAATTAAAAAGGCTTGCATATCATTGCCATATGGTGATAACTGTAAAGCTATATGATACAAAATAATGCCTCCATGTATGTTACACCACTTATTTATAGTTCAGTATAGTTTTAGTTGTATCACCATTTTGACAACATATACAAAAACAAAACTATAGTGATTTCTAAGGATATGTTTCATTAGCAAATATATAAAATACTATCATATGTTTAAGAAAGCAATCTATAAGGTCTAAATGTACTACATTTGTATCCACATATAAATAATAGTATTAATCATACCCCAAAGTCGACCATCTATGCGGAAAAACAAGAACATTTATCGATAGAGACATACTTGCTGATTGGAAACAGAATAATTGCCTATAATTTAGACAACAAATGCAACACAATTGGTCAATTAACAATTATACAATTCCTTCAATATTTATATATATACATCTCAAGCAAAGCAACATATAGACACACTTTTCTGGGAAAGCCGGTCTACCAGTACGAAGTGCACATACTTGTGCCAGCAACTTATGACAGTGTCTTTATTCACCATGTTGGGTATGGGGCCAGGTCCCTTTGGATTGGGAAAAATCACAATGTTTTGACTACAATTTGGAAATTAGTGTTGTTGTTTTGCTAACAAATATTGAGAATAAAAGTGTCTTCAATATTTTATGTTAAATTATCTAAAGTGTTTTCAATATTTCATGTTAAATTATCTAAAGTGTTATCAATATTTCATGTTAAATTATCTTAAGTCAACTTTTAGAGCTGGATGGGAGTTGAACTAAATTTTTATATCTGATTTTTTATTTTTTTTTAATCATCCATTCGGAATTTTAAGGTTCCATTTGGAAAAGATATTTACTTTTTTCCATTGGGAATGGGGCCGTTTACCGGCTTCTAATTTGAACAAAATAACACACTGTACAACTACCCTACTTGAATTAGAGTCAGAGGGGGGGGGGGGGGAGGATGGTCAAAGCCATAAAGCCATTAAGGTAAATGAAGGAAACCCTGAGTGACGCATATATTTATGTTTTACATGTCTTCTAGCCTTTACACTGATTCTACATGTATATGTTGACTACTTTGCATGGCCATTCCCTTCCAGCTGAAGGTCAAATTAAACTAAGACTTGTTGATTTAAAACAGGTTAAAATCTATGAACATCCCCATGCATTTTTTCCTAAACTTTAATGTTTATGTGCATTACTTTTCAAACAAATGTACCAAATAATGATAAAAGTTTTTCATCAAATACAGCATTTCTTTGATTTTCTTACTGAATGCCAAACTCTGCACACTTGCATTATGATGTTTTTACTTGATTATATCATTCTACTTTAACCCATTTATGCCTAGTGGACTCTACCATTCTTCTAAATTGGATCAATTTATTTCCAAAATTAGGGATGTCTGGTATGTTTGAGTTCAAAGTTCAGCTCTCTATCAACTGACAAGCCAGCTGTTAAACATGCAGTTTTTTGCACAAAAATGCAGCATATATACTTTAATAACAACCATGTTTTTTACCAATTGACGATAATATATGCACATACACAATAAGATTTTGTATTCGTCTGTGTTTCATTTATGAAATTTATATGTCATAAAAGGAATTCATAAATAAACTATTGTGTCAGTGTTGTATGGGAAATAACTGTTTTTTATCAAAACCAGTTAAGATATATACATCTTTTAAAATGCTCTTTTTGATTTATAAATTTAGGCCAGTGGCAAAAATAGGCATTTTTCCAGTCCCTCAATTCAAACTGAAGTTATTAAGAGGATGTAATACTTGTCTTCAGAGACCTTGCAGGCGTGGGCACAATTATGATCAAATTTACTCCCTGTGTAAGTGTTCTCTTCAAAATGTTGCTGTTTTACTTTTAAAGCATCAGTGATCCATGTTTTAATTGTTCCTTTTATAACCTGTTACCACTTAGATATGTATTTGGACGCTTTTAAATTCCCTTAGAAAGTTTAATTTTATTGCAGACCTTTCTTACTAGTTTTACAGGCTTCATTTCCAACCCTAAGAATCTGATGAGCAGCAAACAGCACAAAACCTGAACTGACTGTGAGTCACTCGCAGGCTGTTCTAGTTTTATGCTGTTTGCACATAGTCATTTTTACTTTGCTTCTGAGTGGGAAAGGATTAATAGTAATTTTCTATTTGGCAAATATGGCTGAATCCATTTATCAGCAAATAATGTGTCTTTACATTGTCTATACTCACAGGTATTTGTTATATTCTACTCAGTTCATCAGATATGTGAAAGAGCCTCATTCTGTGAAAACGGTGCTTAATGCATTTGTGTGGTGTCGTACCAGATAAGCCTGTGTCGTACTAGAAAAGTCTGTGCAGTTTGCAACGGCGTATCACGGACAACACTTTCCGCTTATGGTATTTTTCCTTTAAAACAAGTCCCTCATAGGCGGAAAGTGTTGTCCCTGATGAGCCTGGTTAATCTGGGACAACACTTTACAAACATGCATATACCCTGTTGTCTCAGACCTAGGGTCATTTGAATATTTAATGAAATAAAATAATGAATAAGACAAATACATATAATTATAAAAAAAATCAATGCTTTTAAGAAGTGTTATTTGCAGATAAATGGATTTAGACATTATTCTTAACTTGAAACATACTGAAATATTGCAAGGGAACATTTAAAATGTTAAAAACTGATGCTTTAGAAGTAGCTTAAATCTTATGAAATGTACTTACGTCATCCGGCTGTTCCCCAGGCAGCAGGCAGGGCACAATGTTGACAGGCTCCGATGGCAGGGGGAAGGTGAGGTCAAAGTCCTCGGTCAGACGTAGAAGCCACTGGTGCAGCTCCGGGTCATACTTCGCCCACACCTTGGGAATGTCCTCGTGCAAGAACCTTCCATGGTTTTGCTAAACATTGAAATAATACCATAACATGCATCAAAGTATTTCCTAATGGTATATGATAATGGAATATGGCTCTACTCTTTTATTATACCTTGCTTATTATTGAAGTATTAAGTATTTGACCAGCGTAATGCAAAAATGGGTCTTATGCCATATGCAGCAAGGTACATGTAGATCCAAACCAGCCTGCGCAGTCAGGTCAGAAGGTGCTCTGTCTGCTTCAAAGTCATGAAAGCTATAGTGGTCTCATAAGCAGAAAATGTAGTTCCTGACCAAACAGCAAGCTGGTCCATAGCTTCACTGGCTGCATATGGCATACGACTCATTTTGCATGACGATGGTCAAATACTTGATACTTTTATACTTAAGCAAAATTGTAATAAAACAGTAGAACCATATACCATTGGGAGGCGGAAAACTACAACGGGCGAGGCATGGTATGGTATTACGCAAGGGGGGGTTAGAGGGTTAGGGTTAGGGTTTGGTTTAGTGTTAGGGGTCGGGTTAGGGTTTGGGTTAGCCTAAACCTAACCCTAACCCGACCCCTAACCCTAACCCTTACCCTAACCCTTTTTTGGGGTTATCACCCCTGACCATGCCTCGCCCGTTGTAGTTTTCCGCCTCCCTATACCATTAAGCAATATTTAGATGCTTATGTGGTTACAGTACGCGAAGTCACATTGGTAATTTTCATCATGAATGCATCTCCAATTGTTTAGCTGAATAATCAAATAATATAAAATAAAAGTTATATTATAAAGAAATATTGATTTGAAATAATAAATAAGTTCAACAGACTTTTGCTATTCTTGGTTTCAGTTGTCCAACACATTAGGTATGTCATTTTGAAAGAATATTTCAAGGATTTGCTGAACATAATAATAAGAGACGCGCTTTGTGAAAAGGGGGTTAAATGCAAGTGCGTAAAGTGTGGTCCCATATTAGCCATGGCAGTGCAAGGCACACAGGCTAATCAGGGACAACAGAAAACACTTTTCTAATATTACAGAAAAAACTTCCCTAATATTAAAGAAAAACCATACAATGAATAAAAACAATAATACAACTCAAACCTGTATGGGCGAGCTCTGTGCCGAGACAACACAGGCCATCACGTCCACAATCCACTGTGGATTGATAACGACGTAATCCCGTAGGAAGTCATTATCAAAGTACTGAATGGTCCCGAGATCATGGAGAAGCTGAACCGCCATCTTTACATCTCGCTCGGAGTAGATTCCTTGGTCCAAAGCAAATTGACGGATGACTTCCCACTTTAGGTAGTTTTTCTTCTTCATTCGTTCGCTCAAGATGCGATTTTCAAAGTTGAGCCAAACTTTTGGGATCTTCTCCCCCATGTAACCTTGCTGTAGTGTGACGTCAAGGAGGCTTTTCTGAAGATCTGATATTCCCTGTTAAATGACACATTTATATTAATATCGATTATGTTAAGCCACTTACATGTACCTATGATCTGATATTCCCTGTTAAATGACATATTTATTTTAATATCGATTATGTTAAGCCACTTACATGTACCTATGATCTGATATTCCCTGTTAAATGACACATTTATATTAATATCGATTATGTTAAGCCACTTACATGTACCTATGATCTGATATTCCCTGTAAAATGACAAATTTATACATGGGCTGTGCTTTGTGAAATACGGTTTAATTCATGTGGGCAAAGTGTTGTCCCAGATAAGCCTGTGCTGTTTTGCACAGGCTTATCAGGGACAACACTTTCGGCTGTTATAATATTTTTTGTTTCAAGAAAGTCTCTTCTTGGCAATAATCTAATTTAGGTGGAGAGTGTGCCAACTTCACAGGCTAATCTGGGATGACACTCTATGCACATGCATGAAACCCCTTTTTCACAGAGCATGGCTCATTTATAACGATTATGTTTAGTCACTGATCTATGGTCTGGGACTCACTATACCACAACATATTTTATCCATCACGGTTATGTTTAGTGACTTATCCATGCTTTGAGGTTCCAGTATTGATAGTCCAGCAATGCAGATTTCAGTTTATGAAAAACAGTGCCTTTCTGTTGCCAAAAAATTGCTCATAATATCATTATAATTATTGTCTTAAACCTAGTTATATTAATTTATTACATACCATTTAACTTTTACTGTGTTTTTATATAGTAGCCGGTTATGTTAAATTGTTTAAGTTTCGTACAGCATTTTTATTTATATCACACAATTTTAGATCATTAATCATTTAATTAATGCTGCATAAAAGTATCAATCACTCTTTTATTTTATCAATTGTGTGTACATATATGTTTTGTACAATGCCATTGAATATAATTATACAAATAGGCGTTTCATCAAATAAGCAAATTTCAAGTTTCAAGTCAAGCAATTCAGAAAGCTAGCCAGCTTGCATATCTCCATTCTCAAGTTTCTTTTAGGTTTTCTTATCCTATCATTTCCATCTTAACTTTAGATCAAATAATTCTCATTAAAGTTAATTTATAGTCAGAAAAAAATTCAGTTGCAACATAAATAAGTATATAAAATCTGTCAAAAGATAGGGCCCCGTTTAACTTCAAGGTTGCTACAAGGTTAGGCTACACATACATACTGTTCCGGCTATGCTTGGGCAATAATTACATCCCTTTCCTTTTATGCAAAGGCTACAGTAACATATTGTTACAGTTATGCTAAGGCTGCATTTAAAAACTGCTCCAGTTATGCTTGGACAACAGTATCATACTGTTAGGGTTATACTAAGGCTACAATAGCATAATGATCCCGTTATGCTTGGACAACAGTATCATACTGTTAGGGTTATACTAAGGCTACAATAGCATAATGATCCCGTTATGCTTGGACAACAGTATCATACTGTTAGGGTTATACTAAGGCTACAATAGCATAATGATCCCGTTATGCTTGGACAACAGTATCATACTGTTAGGGTTATACTAAGGCTACAATAGCATAATGATCCCATTATGCTTGGACAACAGTATCATACTGTTAGGGTTATACTAAGGCTACAATAGCATAATGATCCCATTATGCTTGGACAACAATATCATACTGTTAGGGTTATACTAAGGCTACAATAGCATAATGATCCCATTATGCTTAGACAACAGTATCATACTGTTAGGGTTATACTAAGGCTACAATAGCATAATGATCCGATTATGCTTGGACAACAGTATCATACTGTTAGGGTTATACTAAGGCTACAATAGCATAATGATCCCATTATGCTTGGACAACAATATCATACTGTTAGGGTTATACTAAGGCTACAATAGCATAATGATCCCATTATGCTTCGACAACAGTATCATACTGTTAGGGTTATACTAAGGCTACAATAGCATAATGATCCCATTATGCTTGGACAACAGTATCATACTGTTAGGGTTATACTAAGGCTACAATAGCATAATGATCCCATTATGCTTAGACAACAGTATCATACTGTTAAGGTTATACTAAGGCTACAATAGCATAATGATCCAGTTATGCTTGGACAACAGTATCATACTGTTAGGGTTATACTAAGGCTACAATAGCATAATGATCCAGTTATGCTTGGACAACAGTATCATACTGTTAGGGTTATACTAAGGCTACAATAGCATAATGATCCCGTTATGCTTGGACAACAGTATCCTACTGTTAGGGTTATACTAAGGCTGCAATAGCATAATGATCCCGTTATGCTTGGACAACAGTATCCTACTGTTAGGGTTATACTAAGGCTACAATAGCATAATGATCCCGTTATGCTTAGACAACAGTATCATACTGTTAGGGTTATACTAAGGCTACAATAGCATGATGATCCAGTTATGCTTCGACAACAGTATCATACTGTTAGGGTTATACTAAGGCTACAATAGCATAATGATCCCGTTATGCTTTGACAACAGTATCATACTTTTAGGGTTATACTAAGACTACAATAGCATAATGATCCGATTATGCTTGGACAACAGTATCATACTGTTAGGGTTATACTAAGGCTACAATAGCATCATAATCCAGTTATGCTTGGACAACAGTATCATACTGTTAGGGTTATACTAAGGCTACAATAGCATCATGATCCAGTTATGCTAAGACAACAGTATCATACTGTTAGGGTTATACTAAGGCTACAATAGCATGATGATCCCGTTATGCTTGGACAACAGTATCATACTGTTAGGGCTATACTAAGGCTACAATAGCATAATGATCCCGTTATGCTTGGACAACAGTATCATACTGTTAGGGTTATACTAAGGCTACAATAGCATAATGATCCCGTTATGCTTAGACAACAGTATCATACTGTTAGGGTTATACTAAGGCTACAATAGCATAATGATCCCGTTATGCTTGGACAACAGTATCATACTGTTAGGGTTATACAAAGGCTACAATAGCATAATGATCCCGTTATGCTAGGACAACAGTATCATACTGTTAGGGTTATACTAAGGCTACAATAGCATAATGATCCCGTTATGCTTGGACAACAGTATCATACTGTTAGGGTTATACTAAGGCTACAATAACATAATGATCCCATTATGCTTGGACAACAGTATCATACTGTTAGGGTTATACTAAGGCTACAATAGCATAATGATCCAGTTATGCTTCGACAACAGTATCATACTGTTAGGGTTATACTAAGGCTACAATAGCATAATGATCCAGTTATGCTTCGACAACAGTATCATACTGTTAAGGTTATACTAAGGCTACAATAGCATAATGATCCCGTTATGCTTAGACAACAGTATCATACTGTTAGGGTTATACTAAGGCTACAATAGCATGATGATCCCGTTATGCTTGGACAACAGTATCATACTGTTAGGGTTATACTAAGGCTACAATAGAATAATGATCCCGTTATGCTTGGACAACAGTATCATACTGTTAGGGTTATACTAAGGCTACAATAGCATAATGATCCCGTTATGCTTAGACAACAGTATCATACTGTTAGGGTTATCTTAAGGCTACAATAGCATAATGATCCAGTTATGCTTCGACAACAGTATCATACTGTTAGGGTTATACTAAGGCTACAATAGCATAATGATCCAGTTATGCTTGGACAACAGTATCATACTGTTAGGGTTATACTAAGGCTACAATAGCATAATGATCCCATTATGCTTAGACAACAGTATCATACTGTTAGGGTTATACTAAGGCTACAATAGCATAATGATCCCGTTATGCTTGGACAACAGTATCATACTGTTAGGGTTATACTAAGGCTACAATAGCATCATGATCCCGTTATGCTTGGACAACAGTATCATACTGTTAGGGTTATACTAAGGCTACAATAGCATAATGATCCCGTTATGCTTAGACAACAGTATCATACTGTTAGGGTTATACTAAGGCTACAATAGCATAATGATCCCATTATGCTTGGACAACAGTATCATACTGTTAGGGTTATACTAAGGCTACAATAGCATGATGATCCAGTTATGCTTGGACAACAGTATCATACTGTTAGGGTTATACTAAGGCTACAATAGCATAATGGTCCAGTTATGCTTCGACAACAGTATCATACTGTTAGGGTTATACTAAGGCTACAATAGCATAATGATCCCGTTATGCTTCGACAACAGTATCATACTGTTAGGGTTATACTAAGGCTACAATAGCATAATGATCCCGTTATGCTTAGACAACAGTATCATACTGTTAGGGTTATACTAAGGCTACAATAGCATGATGATCCCGTTATGCTTGGACAACAGTATCATACTGTTAGGGTTATACTAAGGCTACAATAGCATAATGATCCCGTTATGCTTGGAAAACAGTATCATACTGTTAGGGTTATACTAAGGCTACAATAGCATAATGATCCAGTTATGCTTGGACAACAGTATCATACTGTTAGGAGTATACTAAGGCTACAATAGCATAATGATCCCATTATGCTTAGACAACAGTATCATACTGTTAGGGTTATACTAAGGCTACAATAGCATAATGATCCCAGTTATGCTTGGACAACAGTATCATACTGTTAGGGTTATACTAAGGCTACAATAGCATAATGATCCAGTTATGCTTGGACAACAGTATCATACTGTTAGGGTTATACTAAGGCTACAATAGCATAATGATCCCGTTATGCTTCGACAACAGTATCATACTGTTAGGGTTATACTAAGGCTACAATAGCATGATGATCCCGTTATGCTTAGACAACAGTATCATACTGTTAGGGTTATACTAAGGCTACAATAGCATAATGATCCCGTTATGCTTGGACAACAGTATCATACTGTTAGGGTTATACTAAGGCTAAAATAGCATAATGATCCCGTTATGCTTGGACAACAATATCATACTGTTAGGGTTATACTAAGGCTACAATAGCATAATGATCCCGTTATGCTTGGACAACAGTATCATACTGTTAGGGTTATACTAAGGCTACAATAACATAATGATCCCATTATGCTTGGACAACAGTATCATACTGTTAGGGTTATACTAAGGCTACAATAGCATAATGATCCAGTTATGCTTGGACAACAGTATCATACTGTTAGGGTTATACTAAGGCTACAATAGCATAATGATCCCGTTATGCTTGGACAACAATATCATACTGTTAGGGTTATACTAAGGCTACAATAGCATAATGATCCCGTTATGCTTAGACAACAGTATCATACTGTTAGGGTTATACTAAGGCTACAATAGCATAATGATCCCGTTATGCTTGGACAACAGTATCATACTGTAAGGGTTATACTAAGGCTACAATAGCATAATGATCCCGTTATGCTTGGACAACAGTATCATACTGTTAGGGTTATACTAAGGCTACAATAGCATGATGATCCAGTTATGCTTGGACAACAGTATCATACTGTTAGGGTTATACTAAGGCTACAATAGCATGATGATCCAGTTATGCTTGGACAACAGTATCATACTGTTAGGGTTATACTAAGGCTACAATAGCATAATGATCCAGTTATGCTTGGACAACAGTATCATACTGTTAGGGTTATACTAAGGCTACAATAGCATAATGATCCCATTATGCTTGGACAACAGTATCATACTGTTAGGGTTATACTAAGGCTACAATAGCATCATGATCCCGTTATGCTTGGACAACAGTATCATACTGTTAGGGTTATACTAAGGCTACAATAGCATAATGATCCCGTTATGCTTCGACAACAGTATCATACTGTTAGGGTTATACTAAGGCTACAATAGCATAATGATCCCATTATGCTTAGACAACAGTATCATACTGTTAGGGTTATACTAAGGCTACAATAGCATAATGATCCGATTATGCTTGGACAACAGTATCATACTGTTAGGGTTATACTAAGGCTACAATAGCATAATGATCCCGTTATGCTTGGACAACAGTATCATACTGTTAGGGTTATACTAAGGCTACAATAGCATAATGATCCAGTTATGCTTGCACAACAGTATCATACTGTTAGGGTTATACTAAGGCTACAATAGCATAATGATCCCGTTATGCTTAGACAACAGTATCATACTGTTAGGGTTATACTAAGGCTACAATAGCATAATGATCCCGTTATGCTTCGACAACAGTATCATACTGTTAGGGTTATACAAAGGCTACAATAGCATAATGATCCCATTATGCTTAGACAACAGTATCATACTGTTAGGGTTATACTAAGGCTACAATAGCATAATGATCCGATTATGCTTGGACAACAGTATCATACTGTTAGGGTTATACTAAGGCTACAATAGCATAATGATCCCGTTATGCTTGGACAACAATATCATACTGTTAGGGTTATACTAAGGCTACAATAGCATAATGATCCCGTTATGCTTAGACAACAGTATCATACTGTTAGGGTTATACTAAGGCTACAATAGCATAATGATCCCGTTATGCTTGGACAACAGTATCATACTGTAAGGGTTATACTAAGGCTACAATAGCATAATGATCCCGTTATGCTTGGACAACAGTATCATACTGTTAGGGTTATACTAAGGCTACAATAGCATGATGATCCAGTTATGCTTGGACAACAGTATCATACTGTTAGGGTTATACTAAGGCTACAATAGCATGATGATCCAGTTATGCTTGGACAACAGTATCATACTGTTAGGGTTATACTAAGGCTACAATAGCATAATGATCCAGTTATGCTTGGACAACAGTATCATACTGTTAGGGTTATACTAAGGCTACAATAGCATAATGATCCCATTATGCTTGGACAACAGTATCATACTGTTAGGGTTATACTAAGGCTACAATAGCATCATGATCCCGTTATGCTTGGACAACAGTATCATACTGTTAGGGTTATACTAAGGCTACAATAGCATAATGATCCCGTTATGCTTCGACAACAGTATCATACTGTTAGGGTTATACAAAGGCTACAATAGCATAATGATCCCATTATGCTTAGACAACAGTATCATACTGTTAGGGTTATACTAAGGCTACAATAGCATAATGATCCGATTATGCTTGGACAACAGTATCATACTGTTAGGGTTATACTAAGGCTAAAATAGCATAATGATCCCGTTATGCTTAGCATACAATTACATACTGTTTTGGTTATGCTTAGACTACAGTTACAAACCATTCCCGATATGGTTTCAATTACATACAGTTCCAGTTATGCTAAGGCTACAATTACAAATAAAAACGGTTCCAGTTATGCTTATGCTACAAATCCATACTGTTCCAGTTATGCTCATGCTACAAATCCATACTGTTTCAGTCATGCTTAGGCTACAATTACATACGGTTCCAGTTATGCTTATGCAACAAAACAAATATGGTTCCAGTTATGCTTATGCAACAAAACAAATATGGTTCCAGTTATGCTAAGACTACAAATCCAAACTGTTCCAGTAATGCTTATGCTAAAAATAAATACTGTTTCAGTTATGCTTAGGTTACAAATCCCTACTGTTCCAGTCATGCTAAGGCTACAATTACATACGGTTCCAGTTATGGTTATGCAACAATTACATGCAGTTACAGTTATGCTTATGCTAAAATTCCTACTGTTCCAGTCATGCTAAGGCTACAATAACATACGGTTCCAGTTATGCTTATGCTACAATTACATGCAGTTACAGTTATGCATATGCTACAAATCCATACTGTTCCAGTCATGCTAAGACTACAATTATATACATTCCAGTTATGCTTATGCTACAGTTACATACAATGCCCGTTATGGAGCTGACACGGTGGAAACTCGCTATCTGCGGATATCTCTCCAGAAGTTCCTTTTCTGGGATTTCTGCCTTTGGAATCTATGGAAACAGACATAATTATATTGAAAATGCAGATACATAATGTTCAGTATCAAGTATTGTACACATTCTAGGTACAAATATGATCATATTTTAAGCACTTCAATTTTATTTTTTTATAAGACAAAGTATCCTTATCCGATAAATTTTTACATGGAAAGTACAATGTAACTAAGGATTAACACAAGTGTATATGCCAAAAGGGTAGGATTATCTTAAATTGTTGTCATTTATTCAGTGAATAAAGATGGTTATAATTTGAATCTTAATTACTGTTTTATCACCTATGAAAGTCAAGACTGCCTTTTATGGTCAACTGGATGCTTAGTCAGCCAGTAAACAGCTAGAAAGCTCTCTCAAGTTACTGAATAGATAACACTCTGTTTCTATGGTTATTTACCTTAACAGTTACATTTCTGTGTCAAAGATTGACATGACCAAAATTGAGCTCAATCAAAGGTAAACACTATTATTTTTGTGTTTAGCTTCAACTAAAAATCAAGTAAAGCCTGTCTAACACTAAAGTACTAATTGGTTACTAAGCAGATAACAATGTCCTCAGACCTGATATATTTACGCAAATTATTTTTTAATTTTAACCAAATCAAACAGACATTTTTGTTTTGTTTTGATAACATGATTATGCACGTATTTAATGCATAAGTTATAAATAAAGTATGTATGCATTGTATGCATAAAAAGTATATTCTTTATTCAGTTGTTAAACAGCCCATGATGTGTAAGTATAAGTACTATGTATACACCTAAAAACTAAGATTAAACGATAGTAAATATTATTTCTTTAATGCAGTATAGGCTTCAGTTGCACCTCCCAAATATTCACCCTCCGGGTCGCTTGACGATTGTACTCACTTAAGCTCAGAGCATTCAAGAAGCGCTAGTCCAGGCTAATGTAAAAGGCAAGAATAGACTCAAGTAACAATTAGTAACATACCAAATCACACTGAGTTCCTACAACTATGATGGGTGTCCCAGGTGCGTGACAACAGATGGAGCTCAACCAGAAGTCAAGGCCCGCATGCTCATAACCTTGACGCATGCTCCATAGCAACAGGTACACGGCACGCTTGGAGAGGAAAAACTGAAACAATTCAACATTGATTAGTTATATACTAATATTAGTTATTATACACCATAGCTTTGGTGATTTATATTTATATTTTTTACAAAGACTCACTTCATTTCATGTAATAAAGAAATGCAAAAAAAAGTAGTAAACTGTTCCCATGGTTTGGTTCATTGTTTTTTTCTATAGCTGCCTTTAGGCAAATAAGAAACCAACCCCACCCACCGCCATGTTTCGTGAATTCTAAAAATATTTTCTAAATCAGTAACGAAAATATAAGAAAAATACATTGACTACGTTTAATTGTGTTTGGGAAACCATTCTTGCTTCTGTAGTTTTTAAAAGCTTTTTATCACCTTGACCTGGTGCCCCAGTTTTCGCTTACCCATGACCCTGTTCAAAGTCAGAGAAGCTATTATTGATATTGTTTTGACCATGTTTCAAGACTTTCAAAAATGGCCTCTACAAACGTTCAATATCGTTGCAGACACACACATCATTACAATAGGATCCCTCTGCTGACAGTGTCTCCATGAATGCCAAATATACTTGAGTTGGTTGGGAGCACATTATATGAACCTCACTCAGAGAAAACCGAGTGTAATGCACGTGCATAAAGCAATGTCCCTGATTAGACTGTGCAGTCTTCACAGGCTGATCTGAGACAACACTTTCCGCCTAGACTTGATTTTATTTATAAGAGGCTTCCCTTAAACGAAAAAATCCACAAAAGCGGAAAGTGTCCGTGAAAAGCCCGCGTGGATTGCAAAGCCTGACGATGCTTCACGCTCATGCTTTAAGCCCCAGTTTCCAAAAGAAAAGTTCCAATTTATGCATACACTATATAAACACCAACCTGGTGCGTGTTGTAGTAAACAGCCTGGCCTGCGAAATCCCACGTACTGTATGTTATCTCCTGACCTGACTCACTCGATACGGTCCAGGGTTTAATGTCGATACCGTCTGTAGGCGTCTCTTTTTCAGTCCCCGCAGTCTTCTTATCCTTCGCCATTAGGGCTCGAATCAGACTAAATTAATAGAAATGAGACAAGCTCTGGGAATATGTTGTTTAATGAATGAGCATAAGTGTCGTGGCAGATTAGCACTTGGAGTCATTAAGGCTAGTCTGGTACGACACTTAGGCTTTTATTGTTTTTTTGTTTTTTTAAAGAAGTCTCTCCTCAGCAAAATTCCAATTTTGGTCAAAAGTGATGTCCCTAATTGTCCTGTGCAAACTGCATAGGCTTATCAGGGACGACCCTTTCACACTTTTAACCCTTTGCATGCTGGGTAATTTGTCTTCTGCTAAAATGTCGTCTGCTGAATTTCTAAAATAAGCATTTTCTTCATTTTTTTTCAAAGAATACTATCAGAATAGCAAACAGTTTGGATCCAGATGAGACGCCACGTTCTGTGGCGTCTCATCTGGATCCAAACTGTTTGCAAAGGCCTTTAAAATTCGGCTCCAGCGCTTTAAGGGTTAATAAAGCCCCCTTCCCCTACAACAAGACTCACACAAATCTCAATCATTGTATGCTTGAGGTACTGAAAGTACTAACCTCTATATATTTAACTTAATATGTAAAATATTATGTACATATCAAGCCCGTATCACATTTGATCATGTAAGTTGACTTGAAAATACATGCTTATGGATGCATTATATTCAGGACCACATAACTACGCTGTTAAGTACTTTAGAACTGAGACCAATTGCCAACAAGTCCACAATTAGTTGATGAGACTACCTACACTAAAGTCGTGTCCAATAAAGGCAAAGAAAATAATACCTTAATTAAAAGGTCACTGTAGCGTAGTGAATATGGGGTCTGTCTAGCAAATATTATCGAGAGGTCACAGGTTTGATCGCCACTGGGGCAGCTTTCTTTAATTCTCACTCAAAGACCCAAAGTAATGGTTCTACCCAAAAAACGGACTCTAGAGCGTTTAAATAAGCCTTCAGATTTCAATGCAATCAAGCTTAAGAAATTGGTTTTATTTAAACTTATACATAATTTTATTTTCACAGGGCTTAAAAACGTGTCAAAATGCCTATGTGAGCGGGAAAGGGTTAACCCTTTGCATGCTGGCAAATTTGTCGTCTGCTAAATTGTTGTCTTCTGAATTTTTAAAATTAACATTTTCTTTAATTTTTTCAAAGAATACTATAAGAATAGCAAACAGTTTGGATCCTGATGAGATGCCACATTCTGTGGCGTCTCATCTGGATCCAAACTGTTTGCAAAGGCCTTCGAAATTCAGTTCCAGCACTGAAAGAGTTAAGCAAAGCCCACTAAATTCTGAGCAAATGATACCTTGTTTTTCCTGCGCCTCCAAGACCAACCACCATGAGCTTAGTGCGTCTGCACTCAGTAAAGCCGCCTGCCAGACGCTTGAGGTACGCCTTCACAGACTCGAACCCACGACTCACGATCTCAGTGGGTGGGGTACGCAGTTGGGGACAGCTCTGGATGGCAATTGCTAGCATGGAAATACAAATAAGTTCAGCTCTGAGAAAATTGGATTTGATGCATGTGTGTAAAGTGTCCCTTGATGCATGTGTGTAAAGTGTCCCTTGATGCATGTGTGTAAAGTGTCCCTTGATGCAAGTGTGTAAAGTGTCCCTTGATGCATGTGTGTAAAGTGTCCCTTGATGCATGTGTGTAAAGTGTCCCTTGATGCATGTGTGCAAAGTGTCCCTTGATGCATGTGTGTAAAGTGTCCCTTGATGCATGTGTGTAAAGTGTCCCTTGATGCATGTGTGTAAAGTGTCCCTTGATGCAAGTGTGTAAAGTGTCCCTTGATGCAAGTGTATAAAGTGTCCCTTGATGCAAGTGTGTAAAGTGTCCCTTGATGCAAGTGTGTAAAGTGTCCCTTGATGCAAGTGTGTAAAGTGTCCCTTGATGCAAGTGTGTAAAGTGTCCCTTGATGCAAGTGTGTAAAGTGTCCCTTGATGCATGTGTGTAAAGTGTCCCTTGATGCATGTGTGCAAAGTGTCCCTTGATGCATGTGTGTAAAGTGTCCCTTGATGCATGTGTGTAAAGTGTCCCTTGATGCATGTGTGTAAAGTGTCCCTTGATGCAAGTGTGTAGAGTGTCCCTTGATGCATGTGTGTAAAGTGTCCCTTGATGCATGTGTGTAAAGTGTCCCTTGATGCATGTGTGTAAAGTGTCCCTTGATGCATGTGTGTAAAGTGTCCCTTGATGCAAGTGTGTAAAGTGTCCCTTGATGCAAGTGTGTAAAGTGTCCCTTGATGCAAGTGTGTAAAGTGTCCCTTGATGCAAGTGTGTAAAGTGTCCCTTGATGCAAGTGTGTAAAGTGTCCCTTGATGCAAGTGTGTAAAGTGTCACTTGATGCAAGTGTGTAAAGTGTCCCTTGATGCAAGTGTGTAAAGTGTCCCTTGATGCAAGTGTGTAAAGTGTCCCTTGATGCAAGTGTGTAAAGTGTCCCTTGATGCAAGTGTGTAAAGTGTCCCTTGATGCAAGTATGTAAAGTGTCCATTGATGCATGTGTGTAAAGTGTCCCTTGATGCAAGTGTGTAAAGTGTCCCTTGATGCAAGTGTGTAAAGTGTCCCTTGATGCAAGTGTGTAAAGTGTCCCTTGATGCAAGTGTGTAAAGTGTCCCTTGATGCAAGTGTGTAAAGTGTCCCAGAAAAACAACAGAAACAACAGAAACAACTGAGAAAATTGGATTTGATGCATGTGTGTAAAGTGTCCCAGAAAAACAACAGAAACAACAGAAACAACTGAGAAAATTTGATTTGATGCATGTGTGTAAAGTGTCCCAGAAAAACAACAGAAACAACAGAAACAACTGAGAAAATTGAATTTGATGCATGTGTGTAAAGTGTCCCAGAAAAACAACAGAAACAACAGAAACAACACTTTTTGCTTTTATGAAATTTTGTGTTCAAAGAATGTCTCTTCCTAGAGAAATCCAATTTAGGTCCCACAGGCTAATCTGGGATGACACTTTTTATGCAAAGGCATTAGACCACCTTTTCACAGAGCGAGGCTAAAACAACTGCAATTGGTGCAAAACTGGTTAAAATAAAGAATGATAAAATGAAGACAAATAGTACAAAAACTTAACTCTTTGTTCTATTTACCCCCAACCCTGATCCAGTATATTGTCTTCTGTAACAATCAAATTGATAGAAATTCAAAGTATCAAACCGCAAATACTTTATGAATTTTTCAAATAGGATTAAGAAAAATTCACATGCACAAGTTCATTTCATATAGTTAGAAAATAGTTTATGTTATTTGTTGAAGGATAATAAACCCCAAAAACATAATAAACATAAAACACCTGTACATTTGATGTTAGGAAAAACATCGAGGACAGGAACTTTTGAAGCATGTGGTCAAATGGTGGAGAATATATGTTCTAAGTTACTTTGAATTAAATCTTTCAAGCCATACAAGCATTAGAAACATTAGTAAGCTTACCAAAAAATTTAAGCTGCCTATAAAATAGTGTATATGAACATTTCTTAGTGAAGAATGGATGCTAATTTTGACTAATTTCAAATTAGACTTAACTAGAGCTTTGTCACAGACGTGACGTTTACCCCCACATGCCGCATTGACACAGACTATTTTGCATGCTGTCTTCACAAAACAAGAGAATCTAATTTATGGCGATTATTAAGAATTATTATGCCATTATCATTAATAGCCAATTTGACCTTTGAACTCTTGAATTCTTTCACATGACACGCCATCCAATGACTGCTCACAAAATTAATGTACAGTCATTTTAAAATCTCACAATGAATGAAATAGTTATGGCTCAGACAAGACCATTTATTGCCATTTTTGACCTTTGAACTAAAAATGTGACATTGACCTTGGAGATATCGACCTAATTCTTTTGTGGGACACACCAACCAATGATGGTGAACAAAAGAGCCAAATGATTTTAAATTCTCACAATGAATGACATAGTTAAATCCCGGACAAGCTCATTTATGGCCGTTTTTGACCTTTGAACTCAAAGTGTGACCTTGACCTTGGAGATATCGACGTTTTTCTTTTGTGGGATACACCGTCCTATAATGGTGAACAAAATAGCCAAATGATTTTAAAATCTCACAATAAACGAAAAAGTTATGGCCCGAACAAGCTAATTTATCGCCATTTTTTACCTTTGAACTCAAAGTTTGACCTTGACCTTGGAGATATCAACGTAACTCTTGCGCGCGACACACCGTCCAATGATGGTGAACAAAATAATGTGCCATATGTTTTTTTAAATCTCACAATGAATGATATAGTTATGGCCCGGACAAGCTCATTTATGACCATTTTTTACCTTTGAACTCAAAGTGTGACTGTGACCTTGGAGATATCAACGTAATTCTTTCGCTCGACACACCGTCCAATTATGGTGAACATATGTGCCAAATGTTTTTTAAATCCCACAATGAACCACATAGTTATGGCCCAGACAAGCTCATTTATGGCCAATTTTGGCCTTTGAACTCAAAGTGCGACCTTGACTTTGGAGATATCGACGTAATTCTTTCGCTCAACACACCGTCAAATGATGGTAAACGAATGTGCCACATGATTTTAAAATCTTATCATGAATGACATATTTATATCCCGGACAAGCTCATTTATGATCTTTGAACTCAAAGTGTGACCTTGACCTTGGAGATAAGGACGTTCTTTCCTCGGACACATCGTCCCATGATGATGAACAAATTTACCAAATGATTTTAAAATCTCACAATAAATGATAAAGTTATGGCCCGTACAAGCATTTGACCCTTGAACTCCAAGTATGACCTTGACCTTGGAGATATCAACGTACTTTTTCACACGACAGACCGTCCCATGATGGTGAACAAATGTACCAAGTTATTTTAAAATCTAACGATAATTGACATAGTTTTGGTATGTACAAACTTTCAGTTTAAAACACACTAAGTGACCCCATGACCTAGTTTTTTGCCTGGCATGACCCATATTCAAACTTGACCTAGACATCATCTAGATACAACTTCTGACCGAGTTTTAGTAAAGATCGGATGAAATTTCGGGACAGACAGACAGACCAACTGATCGACCGACGGACCACCCTGGAGAAACTAGCTTACAGTTAAACTTGTAGTAGAACAGAATCTCCTTTATTTATTCTAAAGAAATCTAATGCTCAAATATGTAGAAAATTTTCGACAATTATATATTTTTCATGTCTAAAGATAACAGTATGTCTGGTTGCTCAAAACTTTAACCCTTTGCATGCTGGGAAATTTGTCGTCTGCTAAAATGTCGTCTGCTGAATTTATAAAATTAACATTTTCTTCCACTTTTTTTCAAAGAATACTATCAGAATAGCAAACAGTTTTGATCCTGATAAGACGCCACATTCTGTGGCTTCTCATCTGGATCCAAACTGTTTGCAAAGGCTTTAAAAATACGGTTCCCGCATTGTAAGGGTAAAAGGCAAGTAAAAAGAACTTGTTCCCAGTTTTTCAAAATGACAGCTTTCCAACTTTTGTCACAAATTCATTATAAGTAAATGAACAACATGCAACAGTGAGCAAAATAAACAACACTACATTTTATTTGTGTCTAAAGATAACAGCCTGGTCTTGGAGGTTGCTCAAAATTTAACAAACAGTTTAGCTTACAGTCATAAATATGTGTGTGTGTATTTTCATTAAACAGAAAACTACAGATATAAAATTTGAATTAATCCAGTTAATAGTTTAATTCGAAAGTCATATTAATCCTATTTAAATCTGAAATAAGCAAGCTGTTAGCTGAAATGGCTGTTAAAGTTTTGAGTTACAAGGACAAGTCATATGACCTACATTTGATGTTTGGCAGGTGCCCCAATGGCCCTGGCAGTGATCCCAGGAACATGCTGTCACTCAGCGAGAGTTGCTCTAGGTTCTGCAGTCTGGTGATGTCCGCCGGTACCATGGTTACAGCCTGGAAGTCAAGGTGAAGGGCGGAGAGATTGCGCAGCTTGTATATCACTGGTGGAATACCGCCAGTCACCTCATTGTCTGGAGAAGAGCAGAGAACATCACAAGTGTGGGCCACGTGGCAAAGTCACTACCCCCCACCCATACAACTACACCCCCTTGTGAAACAAATGAAATAAATGACTTAAACAACAATAAAACACTGTCACCACGACACACAAAATATTTGATATTATATTTTAGTCAAAGTGATTTATTGTGTTTGAGTGAATTGGCCACGTGCCCAACATCTTTGGAGAACATAAGACATGAATTGACAAACAAACCATGTAGACAGTTAGGGAAATACCTTCTGTCAAATTTGAAATGCACACAAAAACTAGATCTTCTTTTAATGGCAAAAACAAATACCTCCAATGCTGCACCCATAATGAGAAAAAACAGTAATGATTTAAAATTTAAGATTTTTAGTTGAGCATGAACTATCATGAACTATAAAGAACTTTAAAAACTTGGAAAAATCATACTTATTTCATGAATGCCCAGTCTGGGTATAAGGAAGAACAGCTCAGTGTTGAGAGCGGCTATTTCTTCTTCATCGAGGCTGCCATTGTGGTTGTAGTCATACTTGTCAAACATCTCTATGACTTTCTGTCAAACAAAATTAGTCATATGTGTCAAACATCTCTATGACTTTCTGTCAAACAAAATTAAGCATATGTGTCAAACATCTCTTTGCCTTTCTGTCAAACAAAATTAGTCATATGTGTCAAACATCTCTATGACTTTCTGTCAAACAAAGTTAGTCATACTTTTAAACATCTCTATGACATTCTGTCAAACAAAATTAGTCATATGTGTCAAACATCTCTATGACTTTCTGTCAAACAAAATAAAAATAATGTTTATTTGTATAAATCTTTTATTGAGAGCACATATTTTTTAATTGATAGTATAGTTATAATAAATTATACTGTCTGTCAACCAAATAATGTCTTTTTGTATGAATATTTTATTGAGAGCACAGTCTTTTTTAATGCGTTAGTATAGTTATAATTAATTATACTTTATGTCAAACACATAATGGCTTTTTGTATCAATATAAAATATCTTGCAGAGGTTCTGTAAAAAAAAATATTTTTTGTATCATAATTAAAAATTGTGTCAATGTCTGTCAAACAAAGAATGCCTTTTTGTATCAATATTTTATAAAATGATTTTGTTTTAATGTCTTAGTATAGTTATAACAAATTTTCCTAGTAAAAAAACAATATAAGAAATTAATAATGCAGGGGGGGACTGATTATTGACAACGACCTTGATATTATTTTATTATACCTGTTTATCAATACTGACCTGTAAATCATAAAAACTGGTTACCTCTACCTCAATAGTAATTCTACAGATTATCATTCTTAATCTTTATATTATTATAACTAGTTATAAACCTTGACCTAGCTATGTGTTAACTGGTTATAAACCTTGACCTAGACACTACTATAACTGTTAATAAACCTTGACCTAGATATTATTATAACTATTTATAAACCTTGACCTAGCTTTTTTAATTGCTTGTTATTAACCTTGACCTATATACTATAATAACTGTTAATAAACCTTGACCTAGATATTATTATAAGTGCCTATAATATTGACATTAATACCATAAAACTGGTAATAAACCTTGACCTTCATCTATTACTGGTAATAAACCTTCGCATAGATATTTTAATTACTGGGTTAATAATATATATATTGACATAAATATTATTATTTATGATATTTAAGCTGGATCTGTATATAATTGTATCTATTTATATCAAAATTGATCTAGAAATTAATATAACTGGTCATAAACCTTGATATAAATTTTATAATTAATGATGATTGACCTTGACCTAGACATCATCATTACAAGTTATATCAACCTAAACCTAGATATTATAGTGACAAAACTAAATATAGCTTGTATGAAAGCCTCTGGGCAAAGAGAGTGGGAACACAATTAGCAAACCATCATTTATTGCCCCCTCTTCGATCAGAGGACTTTACTACTTACCTCTTCTCCTCCGATATAGTCTTCCATTGATCCGTGCTGAGTCCAAAATTCCATGTACATGTCCCTCGTTATTTGTGACCTTTGACCCATCAGTTTGATCCACGGTGGACCTGAAATACACCAAAACGACTTTTCCTTTGGGGTGTAGTTCGATTGTGCGTAAAAATTGAATTTTGCTAGAGCCCATTTTTCGAGAGAATTTATAAGTGTACATATTTTTCAATCATGAGTGAAACTTACCAATTTCAAAAGGGAGTACACATGTAGTTTTTTCTTAGAATCATGGAAGTTGAAAAAATACCAACCAAACACAATCAATGATGACTCAGCTAGAAATATGCCTAAGGACATGGATGCTGCAACATTCCCATTTTGTCTGAAAATTCCACTTTTGTTGCAAAAAGGGAACCAATTATTGTAGGTTCAAAGGAAATACTCTGGTTAATTTAAGAATTGAATAGCATTTTCCTGCATTTTTGTATCAGTGGTGGAGATATTTAGTTCTTATTTGTATAAATGGTATAAATGCCAACAATTTAATTGTTGTTTGTTAATTGGGAAATGAAAACAAGGTCATTATATCAGATTATCCAATTAAGATACACTGTTAAGGTGAAAGTGAAATATGTTGCGATGCAAACTTTTAGCCCAATAACAGCATTCCTTTTTCAGTAAAGTATTACACGAGCTTTTTTTTTCTAAAACAGGAAACATAACTCTGGTTGAGTAAAACACAACTAATTAAGATATGGTGGTGCTTAAAAACGCATGTAAGTGGTAAAGGCCAAAGGGTTAAATACGTAGACAGGAAGTCTTGAGTTAAAGTACTAGCAGTCTTTCCAGCAGGCCCTCACAAAAAACTAGGAGAAAACTATGTGTGCTCTGAACAAAAAACTTAGAGAAAACTAGGAAAAAACTTGACAGGTTTAAGACAAACTGGGAGTAATATCATAACAAATCTTGATGTTCCTGGTACAGGTGATATAAATAGCTGTGTCTGGCCTTTATCATTGTTCATCGCTGCTTATGTTTTGATCTATCTTCATTGCCCAGTATCTGAGACAGGCCAGAGTTTGAACAGGATATGCTTTTACAACACACAAAGCAATACACAGCAAAGTACCGTAAATCTACGAATATAATACGCACTTTTTTACCTGCCGATTTTTTCTTCAAGTAGGGGGTGCGTATATATATAATATATGAGTTTAGAGCAGAACAAAAATTTTCCTGTGCAAATTTTCAACTTAATCGCTGTTATTCGCTTCGCGGCAGCCATTTTGAACTACACCATTACATCAAAGGGGTGCAACAGGGCTCGCGCTGTCGTTTGCCATTTGAGTCATTTGCGAAAATATTGCGAATTTGGCTCAATAAAAATCTTATTTTGTTAAAATGCGAAAATCTAGTAAAATTTCATTGAAAACATCCGCCATTTATATCGGACTGGTTTTCTATATTTGTCTCTTTGTTTTAATGAAAGTGTTCGCAATTCGAACAGTAAACGAAACCCGGTCTGTACCCGATTATGAGACATGGCTTGACCTTATTGTTATTGAAGTGCGCATGGTAGCTGGCCAATCAACATTGAGCTCGCTTACACATGAAATGACGTTGTAGAATGAAACGTGAGAACAGGAGGAGCTATCGGGTAATATTGGGTCATCCATGCGCAGACACTGTATACTTTGAATACACAGTTAATATTGTCGTCTGCCTACAAAATAGCGACTGGAAGCTAAGTCGTATAAAGAGATTAGCAAATGAAAAAAAAACAACTGACAATACATACAGTACAGTAATATTTAATACAGTAAATAAATATTTCTTAGCTGACCACTATTTATCTTTCTACCGCATATTTACCATATCTGAAGTAAAGAGTGGTAATTAAATAATTAGTTTTATGATGCTAATAGAGTCTATTACACCTGTCTGCCGATTGCTGCATTAAACTGAAAGGTGATAATTAATTAATTTGTGTTTTACTCCCAAACTAGCCTTAATGACAGCAGCGTATTTCAATTAACTAGATCATGAAAAACACGGCGGTTTAATCGTATTTTAAGTTATATTAAAGTATCGAGTTTGTAACTCGAAAAAAGAAAAAGTAATTCATCTAGACAACTATAAAAACGGAAGTAACCATTTTGTCTTCTTATTACTTTATTATTATTATAATTATTATCGTCCCGAATATTGTTAAATTGAATTAAATGTGAAAACAAAAAACAGCGTCTCTGCTTCTTTCTTTTGTAATTATGACTGCTTGACCCGGATGTCAGCAAGGGGCCCGTGTGTATCGGTAACAATCAATGGTAATATAAACAAAAGACAGAGATATTTATTATGCAACTGTCATAACAACAGCACTATAACACATCCCGATCAATATACCGGGGTAACAGATAGTTGACAACACAAAATTGATTTGCTATTTTCACAGCACAAAAATATATTGACACATTTTTTAGGAAATGGCCGATTTTGGACACTGATTTTTTTAGTCCGTATTTTACTAGGATTTTCAATTTTTACCGAATTTTTTTGACCATCTCGGGGGTGCGTATTATGCATGAGGGCGTATTATATTCGTGGATTTACGGTAGTTCCCAGAATCTGCCTTACACCATTTTGACAGGGGATTGGGGTTATTGTCTATCTTTTCTACCCAAGGAAAATAAACCATAAATGCATACCTACAGCAAATCAAAATATATTGAAAACACTGTGCATACATGTATACATATCCAGGTGACATTAAATTAACAAAACCAAAAATTTCTTTTGCCCATAAAATAATTTTAAGACTCATCCCCGCAAAAAACTAGGAACAAGTAGGAGAACTAGGAAAAACTAGGAACAAGTAGGAGAACTAGGAAAAACTAGGAACAAGTAGGAGAACTAGGAACAACTAGGAACAAGTAGGAAAACTAGGAAAAAATAGGAACAAGAAGGAGAACTAGGAAAAACTAGGAACAAGTAGGAGAACTAGGACAAACTAGGAACAATTAGGAGAACAAGGAAAAACTAGGAACAAGTAGGATAACTAGGAAACACTAGGAACAAGTAGGAGAACTAGGAAAAACTAGGAACAAGTAGGAGAACTAAGAAAAACTAGGAAAAACTCTACAATTCATTTGACAATGCTGCATCATCATGGGGTATAATTCCACTAGGTCAATTTTTCCAAAACAAAATACGTTATCCTGTAATTTATATTGTCTTATTAAGCGTAGCTGGGGGGGGGGGGGGCAATCAAAGACCGCTTTAATTATTAATAAATGACTTTTACTGGGTCAGCATTAAAGCTGTTTGAGATGGAAGACCTGAACTTTTATCCATACAATTAACCCTTTACCACTCAGATGTCTACTTTAGCTTGTGTTTTTGTAGTACATTAGAAACTCATATAAAATAGCAGACCTTTCTTTAATACAAGATTAAAGTTTTAAAGGCTGCATTTCAAACCTAAAGGTACTGATGAGAGGCAACCAGCCTAAAACAAGAACAGACTGCAAGTTACTCGCAGGCTGTTCTGGTTTTAGTCTGATTGCATTTAGCCATTTTCACTTTGCCTCTTAGCTAGAACGGGTTAACATAATCGTACCAATGAGTTTGAGCAGGTGCAGTTTGCTGAGCTCTCCGAAGGACTCAGGCAGGGCAGTAAGGGGGTTGTAACAGAGCTCCAGCTGCTCAAGATTGTGCAGGCTACCAAACTCCTCCGGCAATGACTCCAGCTGTAAGTCTGCTAGCACTAGAACTTCTAGCTGGAATTGAATACAAGACTTGCTTTGGGAAAAGGTGAGCTTAAAAAAACACTATGATTATGCTGCATAAAAAAACATTTTACATGTAAACGTTAAAACAATACTATTTATAAAACAAGAGCACCTTAAACGGATGCCACGCTCAGCTGCAAAAGCTTGTCAGAATTTTTACATATATTTTTTTATTTTAAGAGGTCACAGTGACCTTGACATTTGACCTAGTGACCCAAAATGGGTGTGGCGTGTAGAACTCATCAAGGTGCATCTACATATAAAGTTTCAAAGTTGTAGGTGGAAACACTTTGATTTTAGAGCCAATGTAAAGGTTTTAGCACTGCGCCGGCGGACGGCTGACGGTGGACAACGAGCAGGCTATAACAATACCTCGGCTTTTCTCCATAATCAGCCTCACTAACAACCTCTTCTGCCTGTCATTTCATAATTTTTGGTCAGTTTATATCTTTTAGTAAAACCTTCACAATTGGGCAATTCAGCTATCATTCAAAATTCATCCCTACTTTTAGAGTCAAGTGCATTTATATGGTAGGAGTGCAAAAGCACATTCGGGATTCTCAAAGCCTTCATAAAATTCAAATTATACATCTACACCTTTTAGGTTAATGCTTACTAGACTTTTGGGCCATTCCTTTGATAGCTGTCTAATTGGTAAGTTTGAAACAAACAGACTGTTTTTGGGCCATTCCTTTGATAGCTGTCTAATTTGTAAGTTTGAAACAAACAGGACTGTTTTTGGACCATTCCTTTGATAGCTGTCTAATTGGTAAGTTTGAAACAAACAGGGCTGTTTTTTGGGCCATTCCTTTGATAGCTGTCTCATCGGTAAGTTTGAAACAAACAGGACTGTTTTTGGGCCATTCCTTTGATAGCTGTCTAATTGGTAAGTTTGAAACAAACAGACTGTTTGGGGCCATTCCTTTGATAGCTGTCTTATTGGTAAGTTTGAAACAAACAGGACTGTTTTTGGTCCATTCCTTTGATAGCTGTCTGATTAGTAAGTTTGAAACAAACAGACTGTTTTTGGGCCATTCCTTTGATAGCTGTCTAATTGGTAAGTTAAACAAACAGGACTGTTTTTGGTCCATTCCTTAGAAAGGTGTCTGCAGGGTTGCCACCAGCGTGATGAAATAAAATTCCCTGACTTTTCACTGACATTTCCCTGACCAAATCTTGGTTTTCACTGACTAACTTCTCGACAAATTTGGCCTCCTCCTCCCCATACAGCTGACCAAATCGACACATTTAATGTTTATGTTATTCTTTAACATAAAATATTTAACAAATGACAAAGCAGTACTACATGCACACTAAACCACCGTCTTTATCCTAATAAACATTCCCGCCCTTATAAACGCGCCACTATCGTATAAAAAATAAAGGAGTGATTTTCGAGTATAAGACACTGCCGCTTGGACTTTGCAATGTTCCATCTAAATTTTATTGTATAAAAAATGAAGGAGTGATCTTGGAGTATAAGACACTGCCATTTGGACTTTGCAATGTTCCATCTAAATTTCAACGTTGCATGAAAATTATGGAAATGATTCTGAAAGGATTACAATGGGAAACAATTATCATACTTCGATTATTATAATGAGTACATTCCAGAACACCTATCAAGACTTGAAGAAGTCCATAAGAGAATTTCAGAGGTTTGCTTGAAACTTAAACCATCAAAATGCAAACTGTTACAACCAGGGGTCCTTTTCCTTGGGCACATAGCCAGTAGAGATAGTATACAGCCAAACCCCAGGCTAGTGGAAACGATTCGGGGCTGAAAAGAACCCACGCATGTGAAGAAAATCCAGCAGTTTGTAGGGTTATGCCTAATACCTAAGACACATTTTAGGTTGGCTCATATTATACCTAAAGGGGGATGAAATTAACGCGCCCCCTTTGTTTTGCATCGCGCCCAGGCCTGTTTATTAGGATAAAGACGGTATAAATGATGCAAGGCTTAAAATTTAATACCACAAAACCAAAGAGCCTGGATCTTGACAATCCACAAAAACCTGACTATTGGTAGGCTGGTCTGCCTTAACAAAGTAAGACATTATATTTTTCTCAGTTTCTACATTTGATACCAGAGTAATCTTGTTTTTGCGCTTTTGCATTTGTGATGAATCTTAGAGCTTGTTTTCCCAAGATTCCTAGCATGAAAGAACCACCACAACATAAAAGACAGTGTGCTTTGTTTTCATTTTTTAGAGTTTTTGAAAACTTGGGGTCCTTAAGCAAACAACCATTAATTGATGTCTGTTTACTCATGCTGGTAATATGTCCATCTAAGTGTTCATTATTTTAAAATGAAATTAGAAGAGAAAATCAATTTGTGATATATGGTAGATTATTAATACATGATAATCATGCAGTACAGAGCAGAAGCAGGTCTTCTTGATAAATGAAATAAAAAAGCAAAGTGAGTATAGCTATTTCATGCTGTCATCTCTATAAATTTATAATGATCCTGCAAAACAAAAAATATAGAATTAATCAGCTCTTGGGCAAGGTTTGCAAAGCTTTTAAGACTTCAAGGATACAAAATATTAATCAAAGATAAAAAAAGATAAATTTACATTTTTGAACATGATTTACTCATGTTAATGTTTTATGTAAATAGAAATAGTAACAAGAGGGCCTGAAAGCCCAAAAGTCGCTCACCTGAGATAACAAGATATTATTGGGACAAATCTTCTGACCAAGTTTCACGAAGATTGGAAAATAAATCTGGCCTCTAGAGTGTTAACACCGTTTTACATTTATATAGCCATATAAGGAAAAATGCCCCGCCCCCTGGCGGCCATGTTTTTCAACCAACCAGCATCATTTTTGAACTCATCCAAGATATTATCAGGATGAATCTTCTGACCAAGTTTCATGAAGATCGGACAGTAAATGTGGCCTCTAGAGTGTTAACAAGATTTTACTATAGCCAGATTAGGAAAAATGCCCAGCCCCTTGAAAGCCATTGTTTTCAAGCAAACATAATTATTTTC